>NW_014010353.1:6598-7644 GCF_000611645.1 Monoraphidium neglectum
CTCTCTCTCTCTCTCTCTCTCTCTCTCTCTCTCTCTCTCTCTCTCTCTCTCCCTCTCTCTCTCTCTCTCTCACACACACACACACACACACACACACACACACACACACACACTTCCACCCAGACAATTGAAATACTGACCTTTATCTATCCAAAACGCACACAGATGGACGCTGAGAAGGACCATTATGCCCAGCACGCGCGCATCAAGGGGCTGCTCACCAGCGTCACAGAGGAGCTGCCCGACGTCCCCCTGTACTACAGGTGAGGCGCGCGTTTGACCGGCGTTGACCGGGGCCGGTGGGGGCCTGGGGGCACGGCGTGTGCTTGGCCGGTGCCGTCCTGCAGCACAGGGGCGCGGGGCTTTGGTTTCGACGCGCCCGCCGCGCCTGCCCAACCGCCAAGCGTGCAGACGCATGTGTGTGTCTCAACCTGCGGCCGGCAGGCCCCCCTTGGTTTCGCCTCTGTGAGCCGGCCGCGACCCGCAACATGACCCCCGCACCCCCTCCTCCCATCCCAGCCTGCACGACGTCTGCAAGACAGTGCACTGCACCGCGCCCAAGGCCCAGATCTTCAGATCAGCCATCATCAACGCGGGGTGAGCGCAGCGCGGCTTCGCGGCGCCGGCCCAGCCCTGCGCCCGGCGCCCGGCGCCCGGCGGGCCTCGGCTTGCCGCGGCCACTCGCGGCTGGGGGTGCGGCTGTGGGTGTCTGAGGTGCCAGGGCTCTGCGTGCGTGGAGCGGCCGTGGGTGCGGGGGTGGGCCGTTTGGTTTGGCGTAAGGGGGCGTTTTGGCAGCAGGGCAGTCCGTCAGCCGGGACCCCCACTGGGGAACTGACCGGCTGAAAGTATGAACCCTGCGAGAGCAAAGGGCCCTGTACTGGCGCCGTCGCCCCCTTACCATGGGCGCGGCGCAATTCTCTGGGCACGACACCCATACATATACATACATATGTCTACGTATGTTTGTGTATGTGCACATGTACACATGCACGGCGCCGAGGCGCGGCCGCGCACAAGGAAGGCACTGCCGATGCGCAACGCGCCCC
>NW_014010352.1:0-6804 GCF_000611645.1 Monoraphidium neglectum
GTGCGAGAGGCTCCATCAATGGCTTGCAGCCGCGGGGCTGGGCGTTGGCTGCGTGAATAGCGGCCAAATCTTCGTGGACGCCCGTTCGCACTCGGCCCCGCCGTGCCCGGTGCAGCCTGTGCCGGCAGCAAAAAGACCGCAACCTCACCTGGCCGCCTCAGGTCCGCCCAGCAGCATCTAAGCGGTCCCCTTTCGCACAACCTTTCCTGCCCAGACAACCACGCCCCACTGCGCCTGCACCTTGCCACCCACTCCACCCCAAATCCCATCCCACCTAAGCACCCTGCATGTACCCTCATCCATTCCAAATCGTCTTGCCCTCCACCCCCGCCAGGCCTGGCTGCTGCAGGAGTTTGGCGACGGCACCTCCGACGCCCGCGGCCCCGCCCCCGCCGCCCCCCGCGACGGCCGCCAGACCATCGCCTGGTGGCAGGGCCGACAGCAGGAGATCAACAAGAAGCTGGAGAGCCGCAAGACGGGCGGCACAGGCATCGTCGGCCGCTCGCCGGGCGGCACCAACGTGATCGTGCCGAAGGGGCTGCTGGGGGCCAACGGGAACGGGCGGGGGAAGGCGGCGGGCAGCGCGGCGGCGAGCATTGAGGAGGATTCAGGGGACGAGGAGGAGGGCGCGGCGGCGGGGGCCAACGGCAACGGCAACGGCAGGGGGGCGAAAGGCAAGGCGGGGGCCAAGGTGAAGGACCTGCTCAACGTGTTTGGCGGGCGCCGGTAGGGGCGCGGCGCCGCGGGGTCGCCCGCAGAGGGGCCGTCGCGCGTGCAGCGGGCGGCCTGTGGCGGCCCGGCCGCGGCGGCGCCAGCGGCAGCGCGCCCGCGCGGGGCGGCGCCGCTCCGGCCGCGGCAGGGCGCCTGCTCGGCTTGCATTTTGAGTGAAAGAAAAGAGATTGTGAGGCGCTCTGCACACAACATTGTTTTCTAAGCACATATGTGAGGGTTGGAGACGGCACTCGCGGCCACTCAACGCGGCCACCCCAGCGCGATATATCGTCTTGATTGTCGCCTTCTTGCAGCGCCGTCGTGCGGAGCGGAGATGTGAAAGCAGCGGAGCCTCGGTCGAGACAGGGAGTTCCTTGCATATGACCCCCCAAACGGGTCCCACCCACCGCGCCGTTCCTCCCCTGCGCCCCTGGTCGCGCGGGCTGTGCGCGCCTCGGCGGCGCGGCGCGGAGCGATTTTGATGCCCCTCCGCGTGGGGGACTGCGGGGTCTGCATGCCGCGAGCATGGCTCGAGGCTGCACCAGCGCCATCACGCATTAGGGTCGACCCCCGCGGCTGTTCCCTGCACATGCGCATACTGTACATGGCACATCCAGCCGCGCTGCCCGCGCCTTGGCGGGGGCTGTAGGGCTCGAGCGCCAAGTGCTTGATGATACAGCTCCTCCTTTCTGCCGACCCGGAGAGGTTTGCCCGGATCGCTCCCTGCGCCTTGGGCCCGTGCCAAGGCTTTTGTCTTTGGGGCACATGCAGCGGCTGCGAGGGACCCCTCCGCACGAGGGCCGCGCCGTTCTGAGCGTTGCGCGGCGTTGGAGACGAGCCGAGGGCCGAGTGGCGAGCACGAGGGTAGTCACAATACTGGTTCGAGGGAGCCAGCGGTGGCAGCACGCGGCGCCACCCGCAGCTGGCGCGCGCGACAACTATACAGCATCACTCCCCAAAACTTACCACAGTCGACTCCAATGTCTTGTCCTGCCTTCGCGACAGGGGCGCGCCGCGGCGCGCTCGCCGGCGCCGGCCGCGGCGCGGTGCCCCTGCCGCGATGCCGCTCGCCCATCACACGTTGACGCCACAAACCCTTCCCAAGCGGTTGTCGAGATTGGTGCGGCCATCAGCACCCCTGTTTTGCTTGTGCACGATGTGTCCAGTCGTCGTCGGTTGTTGTCAGGCGCGGCCCTGGTGAAAGAAACCACCTCGCACCTTTTCCGAGGTTGTCGGTGCACAGCTCTGTCGTAGAGTCCGAGGGGAGAGTCGCAACACATGCATCATCCATCCGTGCGTCTCGGGAGCGTCATGCTTGCTACCAAATATCAGGAGTGCGGGCGAGCGACCCCTGGGCTTGGCCCCGTGTAAACCTCTTTGTGTGGTTTCTGTGTGTGAAACGGGGCACTGGATGTGGCTGAAGAGGGGGGTGGGTAAGGGATTGCAGGGCTTGAGGGGTGGCGGCGTACTCATGCGGATGGACGGTCTGCGCGCCGGCGTGGTGCAGGGGACACGCGCAGCAGCGGCACTGGCACTGAAAGCTGTGCACGGCCAGGTGAAACGACGCTATTAGGGGTGTGTGGGACGGGTGCCCATTTGTGTGAGCCAGCGCTGCTCGGCCGGTGCAGTGGTGGTCAATGAGTCAAACGTTGATGACACCCTGGCATGTTCTGGGCGATGAAGCCACTTTGCACAATCAAATATGGGTTCGCAGATGACGTTGAACGTGAGCGGCGGGGTTTTGCGCTGCATTCTGGAGCCTTCCGCTCCCGATGACCAATGAAGCGGCCCAGGAACCTACCTCCACCCAGAGCACTGCCGCGCCTGGAAAAAGGATGGGTCGCCTGGGCGCATGACAAGCACATCATTTGTTTGCTTTGTTCTAGTTATTCTCTCGCATCTCTATTATACGCACCACGTGCAGCCACGAGTGAGAAAACCACGCGAGCCACGCAAAGAGATCGTTGCCTGGTGCCGCGGCCATGGGAGACGAAGCAGACCTACTAGGCCTTGGAGAGCACTGTTCTAGGCCTGACTGCAACCAGTTAGACTTCCTCCCGTTCAAATGTGACGCCTGCAAAAAGACGTACTGCCTCGTAAGCGGGTCTGGCGTCCCTCCAGCGGCTTGCATGCACCATAAACTTTTCTAAGAGACTCGTCTGGTGGACGCTTTTGTTGCGGGCTACTCTGCACACAGCACTGGCTCGGCTAATGGCATCGAGCGCACCCGCGCGCCGCTGCGCCGCGCATTGCATCGGGCTGGAGGCAGCAGCCCCACACGCTTTTCGCATCAGACCAGCACAGCTCTTTGCATGCGAATGGCTGCGTGTCCTCAGTATCGGTGTGCTTGCTGCCGCTGCCCCATGCGCAGCATGCGCACATTTATGTGGCTTCACCTCATCCCCACCCTTCCCACCGCCAACGCCCCCACTTCTTTGAAACACCCACCCAGGACCACCGCTCCTACGGCGCCCACGCCTGCCCAGCCGCCCCGGCTTCCCGGCAGCTGCTCGTGATCGTCTGCCCCATCTGCGCGGCGTCTGTGCGGCTGCGCCAGGGGGAGGACCCAAATGCCGCTTACGACCGCCACGCGCGCTTGGGCGGCTGCGACCCCCAGAATTACGAGAAGGCAGCGAAAAAGCCGCGCTGCCCGGCGCATGGCTGCAAGGAGAAGCTCACGGCCATCAACACGTACGCATGCAAGTTGTGCCGGCAGCAGGTGTGCATGAAGCATCGCCACGAAGACGACCACCAGTGCCCCCGCCGCCCTCCGGCAGCCCCCTCCCGGCCCAAGGCCGCCGCCACGGCCGCGGCCGCCGCGGCGTCCGCCGCGGCGGCGCAGGCGGCGGGGATGGTGGCGCGGCTCGGGGTGCGCGCGTCGGCGGCGGCGGCGGCGGTGGCGAGCGACCCGTCCAACACCGTTTTCGGAACCGCGGGGCGGCGGCGCGAGATGCTGCAGCAGCAGGCGGGCGGGCGGCCGACGCAGTACCCATATGCGCAGCAACAGCAGCAGCAGCAGCAGCAGCAGCAGCAGCAGCGGCAACGGGGCAGCAGCAGTGGTGGTGTCATTGACCTCACAGGCGACTCGCCCCCTCCGGCCACGCGGCCGTCCCCTGCCCAGCAGCACCAGCAGCAGCAGCACCCGTTCGCCTGCCACAGGTGTGGCCTGGGGTTCAGCGACCCAGTGGCGCTGGTGGACCATGACTCACGCTGTGCTGCGGCCGGGGGCGCCGCGGCGCCTGCCAGCGGCGGCGGCGGCAGCAGAGCCTCGAGCTGCGTGCTCAGCTGAGAGGACGGCTCCTGGCCTAGGCCCGGCAGCTGCGCGTATGCATGCTTGTATATGCTGCAGGCTGCAGGGCGGGGGTACCTTGATGGATTTTTGTATTCCCTGGGCATGCACATTGTTTCATTGTTTGTTTGGACGCGCCGCGCAGGCGCGTCAGTTGGCCGCAGCTCTCGTCCAGCCGCACAAGCGGCGGCCACCCCAACACACGGCCACGCCCCCGAGCCTGCGCAGTGCACCCTGCGGCACATCTGCCGCTTAGCACATTTAATGACCGTTGCTCTGGCGGGTCGTTTGACAGCCGCACCCGTTTTTCTTTCGGCCGCTGGTAATTGAACGAGCAGATCCTGCCAGGATCCCGCCGGCCAACGCGCTGCCCGCTCTTGTAGCGATGGGATTCTGCATATGGAGTACCTGATTTTAGCAACGGTCGGAGCGCCCAGCCCATGGCCATAAAACTGCAACCTTGCCGGACCGCCTGCCACCCATGCACTGGCGCCGCAGCGTCAGCGGGGAGTTGCACCAAGGGTGGCGCAGCAGCAGGGGCTGCAGCAGCAGGCCTAGGCGGACAGCGCACAGTTGCAGGACACACGGTTTCAAATCTTGAGACGCTTGGTCGGGCAGCTCTTCATACGCATTCAGTAAACAAAGCATGCTGCTGGGTGGTATTGACACACGCACGAAGGCCCTGCAATGGCCACGTCGCCCCCCGGCCACATTCCCACTGGTGCCACGCGCACTCCGCTGCGCACGGCTTGATGGCCGGTGAATGATGCAAACGTGCAGGCACGGACGACATCGTGAGACATCAAAGCCGTCTCGAATAGCTGCATACACGGGTATATACCGTAACTCGAAGCCCAGTCAGCACCGGCAGATCTGCCCAGCCTGTCCGTACATATATATACACATTCGCAACCCACCAGTCGTCTCCGCGCTTATCATGCTGCGCCTGCTGGCGCAGCGCGGCTCTTGGGCCGCGCTGCAGGCAGCAGCGGGGCCAGCGCTGCCGCGCGCACTGCAACTGGCGAAGCGCCTCACCGCGTCGTGGGCGGGGCCGTTTGGGGACTCGTCGCCGCAGCGCAACCAGCCGGAGAACCAGACGCAGTCGGAGAAGGCGGCCGTGTCGCATTTCGTGTCGGAGGTGCGCTCGGCGCAGCATGGCGCGAGTTCGGGCCTGCAAGTGTTCCCGGTCCCCGCCCTCCCGCGGCAACAGCGCGCGTCTGCACAACCGCTCGCCTGCGGCGGGGCGATCGGCGCGCCTGCCGCCCGGCATGCCTCAGCTGTGCCCCTTTTGTTGCACGCCCGCTCCAGTGCTCCGCACCAAACGTTTGTCCCGGGCGGCCCCCCTCCCCAGCTGAGCTCGTGTGCAGCAGCGAGCGCAATCAATCAGAGTGAGAAAGCGATGCGTGATACGATAGGTCAAACCCACCCCCACCCCCAACCACCCCAGGCCATGGAGATGCTGGACATGAGCCCCGGACTGCAGCGCGCGATCCTCAACCCAGACCGCAGCCTCTCGGTGGAGCTCATGGTGAGGCCGATTTCGGGCCGTGAACTTGTGAGGGGCTTTGCCGAGCCCCACAGGGGCGTGTACGTGCCACACAACCCTGCTTGGCTGGCTGGGGGTGGATTGCAAGTGCTGTTGTGCGAGACGATGCCGCCGGGACCACAGGGGTTGCACAGCAAGAGGTTGAGCGGGGGCGCGTGTGTGTGTGTGTGTGTTGCGTTGCGGGGCGTGGAGCGTGGGAGAAGGGCTGCGGGAAGATCCTTGCGGGCAGATCCCTGGGATCTGCCCGGAGTGTGGCAGTTTTGTGCCACCGTGTGAGCTCATGGTGGGGCCGATTGCGGGTTGTGACCCTGTGAAGGGCCTCGCCCAGGGGCATGTCAGCGTGTGGCTGTTATATGGGTGCGGCGCAAGCGCTGTTGTACAGGAAGAGGTGGCCAAGGCCGCAGATGACCCACAGAGAATGGGAGCAAGGATGCGATTGTGTACGTGCGTGCGAGAGCGTGCGCGCCTGTGCGCGTGCGTGCGTATGTATGGTGGGAGGGAGGGGGGTATGGGCATGCAGCATAGGTGCACAGCTGCAGGCGGGCTTGTGCGTCACATTTGGCGCTGGCGTCGAGGCCGCCATGGCCTACCCGCACGACGAGGCCCTCGTCCCGCGCAGCCCAGCAGCCTTGTCTCACGGCCGCCGCCGCCCCGCCACCCGGGCGCCCCGCACCCAAACCCCTGCAGGTGCCCATGGACAACGGCGGCGTCGAGATCATCATGGCCCACAGGGTGCAGCACAACAACAGCCGGGGGCCCTACAAGGGCGGCTTCAAGTACCACCCGGAGGCTGACCTGGCGGACACAGAGGCGTGAGTTTCCTGCTCATTGGGCAAAAAGCGTCATGCGATTTCCAGGAAGGGCAGGGAGTTGGGATTGAATGAGCAGTGTCTGCTGTTTTTCAGCGTTGGGTGACACGGTTGGCCCTGACCAGACGAGGAAGCCAGGTGTTCTTGCTTGGGTTCAACCCAGCGAGAGGGGAGGAGCAATCGGAGTTTGATTGTTGGGGGGTTACGGGCTGGCGCATGGAGGGGCATGGGGTGAGGGGGGCCTCGCACCACCCTGAGGCTGACCTGGCAGACACAGAGGCGTGAGTTGGTTTTAGCGTGGGCAACCGCTTTCATAAAGGGCCGAGTTGCATTCAAAAGAGCCGGCTAAGGCGCTGCTCGAGAATTGGGTGGCACAGCAGGCTTGGGCTGGGGGCGGAAGCCAGACCTCAACGAGCAACCATGTCTCTCACACGTTCACACCCCCCTGC
>NW_014010351.1:0-5659 GCF_000611645.1 Monoraphidium neglectum
GAAGGAGGGCGAGGACGACGGCGGCGACGGCGAGGGCGACGGCGGTGATGATGGGGAGGGCGGCGAGGACGAGTAGAGCGCGGCGCGCTTGCGGGCGCGCCTTGCTGGGGCCCAGCCGGCCCGCCGCGCCCCCCTGGGGTTGCGCTGCTTTGCACTTGGCGCCCTGGAGCATGCTCGCGCGGCCGCTGGCAGCAGCGACGGCGGGCGCCTGTGCGGGAGCGCATGGCGCCTGCGTGAACAGCTGCGCTAGTATCGCGGCAGCAGCTGACCCGGGGACTCAAGCCGGCACCGAGGGTCGGGGCTCTTGACCCAGGAGAGCACGCGGCGCACATGCGACCGGCACCCTGCCGTGGGCCGGGGACGTTTCGTTCAATGACGCGTTGTCCTGTTTGCTTGTGGTGTGCGTTGACCATCCTCTCGCCTGAATTCTCACCCACACAAGGACATGACCCAACTAGACCGCCCCGCCGGCGAAGCCACGCCAAGTCGCGGCGCTCGGCGGGTGCGCCGCGCACGCCCCCACCCCTTGCGCTTTTAAAATGCGGGCCGACGCGGCCGGTCCCCTGTGCGCGGCGCAGCAACCCGCCACGCTGCGGCGCCTGCACGCTTTTTTCAGCGCGGCGCGTGCCCGCGTCCTCGTTCCATTCCACACTGAGCTGGTAGTAATCGGCAGCCCATCATGGCGTTGTGGCACCTGGCTGGAACGTCCGCCCCCCATGTGCTGCCATCCGGAAACCTCTCAGCGTCAGCATGGGCGAAACGAGGCCAGCGCGTCCCTGAAGGCAAATCGCGAGCGGGCTGGGGAAACCTCAGGTGCTTCGCAAGGCTGACAGCGCGCCTGCAGCCTGCTGCTGAGGTGGCATCCCCAAGCCTGAATCCCGAGTGGGAGCCACCAGGAAGCCGCCGCGCTGCGCTGCATATCAGCAGGCCGTTCCTAAACCGTGGGCGGCTTGGGTTCGGACGGTGGTTGACATGCCGTGGAGTTACACACGGGCGGCGATGCAAAGCCGGCCAGGCAGCGCGAGGGACCGCCGAAGAACAGCTGCACGCACGTGTGCCCCCAAGGCCAACTCGTTGCCGACTCAGGACAGTGGGCGGGGAATCAAAGGATAAGCTTGGCGCAGCCGGCGCAGCAGCGGGCGCGCGCGCTGCTCGCCGCTGGAAGTGCTGCCGCGCGGGCGTGGCAGGCACCTGCCTCTCCGCCCGGCGGGCCAGAGCGGCCGCACGCAGGCGCGCGGCGCAGACGATCTTCGGGCGCGTGCGAGGGACAGACTACTGCAGCATGGGGTCCCAGATGCCAAACGGCTTTGGCCCGGGGATGTGGCGGCCGGTGGCGGACGTGCTCTCGCCCACAACCCAGCCGGGGACCTGTGGGGGAAGGGGCGCGGCAGGGGCGGGGCGCTGGTCAGCGCGCGAGCCGGCAGAACTTGAGACGCTTGAGCACGGCGGCGCGGCCGCTCACGACCCTGACTGCAAGCATCCTCGCCGGTCCGCCGTTTGTCTTTTCTTGCCACCAGAGACACACCCTTCTGGTCCGCATCCATGCGTGGGCGCTGCTCCCTGCCACCACTCCTATGCTGTCGAGCCCGAAATGCTCCCCCTCCCCCTCACGGTAGCAAGCCTCCATCCAAAGGCTTCTTCCCCACCCCACCCCACCCCCTCACGTTCTTCATAATGCGCGCCTCCTCCTCCAGCTGCACCTTCCGGCGCTCAACCCACCTGCGGCGCGGCGAGGAGGGCGTGGGTGACAGGGACGCAGGCGCGGGTGCGTGAGAGGGCAAAGCCACAAGGCCGCAGCAGCGGACGCACGACGGCCACGCGACAACAATAGTGCCCCAGTGCGCAAACACACATACACACTCACCTCACACACGCACACACACATGCACGATGCCCTATGTGCAAAGAAGACCCATAGCTTCACTTGCAATAGGTGGGGTGAAGGGGCTTGTGCACCAGTTTCACGCCTCACACGTGCACGCCACAGGCGTCCCCCACATTCGAAAGGCATGCGCCTGACTTGTTGGCCCCTGCAACCTCCAACCCCAGCAGCTCACTTGATGTCCTCCTCAGCCTGCAGCACGGGGACGACCGGGGCCCGCGTCAACTCCAGATCAACGGTGTCAGCCCTTTGGTGGGTTTTTTTTGGGGGGAGTGGGTGGAACGTGCATGTGTGCGATTTGTGTGCATGTGCATGTGTGTACAAGTGTTGTGTGTGTGTGTGTGTGTGTGTGTGTGTGTGTGTGTGTGTGTGTGGCGCATGCCAAAGGGAGGGGCCCCTTGCTTGCTGGTAGGTGTGTCTCAGGGGAGCTGAGAAGAACCTTGAGCAGGCTGACGCCCCTAGCGCAGCTGTCGGTCCGCTGCTGCAGCTGCCCTGCTTGACAGCTGCGCCGATGGCCACGGCTGTCAGCCGGATGCACCCTGTGATGCTGCTGGCATCGGCAGTGCCGCCGCCGCGTCGTCGCAGCTGTCGTCCCCGCGCTGGGCTGCCGCGCGGCTGCCGCCGCCCCTGCCAGTGGTGCGGACGCCCCCCGGCGCCTCCGCCGCCAGCGGCGCCGCAGCTGCTGAGTGCGCCCCTGCTGGGCTGCGGCTTGCTGCAGCTGCAAGCAGCGCCGGCGCACGCGCGCTGGGCCCGCCAGTACATTCAGTGGCCGCTCGGTGCTCAGGCGAAGCTGCACCTTCTCGCCGCACCCAACTGCCGCATACCCGGCCGCCGTGCCAGCCGCCGTTGCCGGCTTTGCAAACGGGCTGCTTCCCCTAGCCAAATCCCCATGCAGCGACAACCCCATCTCATGGGCATGCTGCGGCGTAATTTGTCGCTTGCGCCACCATGAGGCGCCGCCGCTGCCGCTACTTAATATACGCAGGTGCATTCAACCGCTGAGCGCGGTCGAGCCCCCATCCCACAATGGGGTCCCTGCCATCCCCCAGCCATGTCTGCAATGGCTGCAGCCAACGCCCATGACCTCCGCAGCGCCGCGCTCACTTGCGTGCCTGGATCATTTGGTAAATCTGCGGCGCGGAGGGCGTTTTCCAGGTGAGGTTCACGCAAGATGGACGGCTGCTGTTCAGGAGCACCGCTCCCTTCATTTGCTACGGTGGAATACCGGCGCCGCTTGTCTGCGGCGCCGCGCGCGGCTTGGCTGCTGCTGAAGCTGCGGGCAGATGCGTGAGGAAGCGGCTGGCAGGAAACGCAACACAAAGGGCAACCGCGGGGCCGGCGACCGCCAGCAGCCGCCGCACCTTGTAGTAGCCATACGCAGACACCGCAGCCCCGACCGCGAAGATGGTCACGCCCGTCGGGCCCGTGCTCGGGAGCCGGCGGTCGATGCGGATCGCGGGGAAGCCGCCCGGCGGCGGCGTGTCCTGCAGAATGGGCAAGTCCTTGGCAGACTGCCCGGAGGACGAAGGAGAGAGGGAGGAGGATGGGTGGGTGGACGAGTGGGTTGAGCGAAGCCCGCAGTGCGTGCCCTTTCGAGCGCCTACATCGACGGCGCTGCAGCAGCGTCCTGCAGCGCTCGCGATCTCGGCGCATCCCTTGCGTCCATCCCTCCCTTGCGCACCTTCAACCCCTAGGGCACCACGTGTAGGCGATATTTGCGACGGAGACGCGCGGATTGAGTGAGTCGAAACCTTCACTAAGGCCAACAGGGGGTGGTGGCAGCTCGCACACACCGGGCAGAGAGGGCTAGTGGGGCTTACCGGGAAGCCGCGCTTCAGCACCTCCGTCATCCTGATAGCGGTCTGCTACCCCGTCCTCCTCCGCGGTGCGGGGCCCCTTCGGGCCACTGTGATCGAGCTCGCAAGGGCTGGCCTCGACCTCGCTGTGGCTTGGTGAGGGCACAGTGTGCCCAATGTAAAGCACAGGAGAAATACGCCAATTGGATCTTGCTTGTGCTACCGGTACTCAAGAGAGCCGTGCGGGGACGCCGCTGATGTTGTCGCCCTTGCGGCGGATGCCACAGTGGAGCGTGCGCGGCTGCACCCCAGATATGATGGGCCCAAGCGTTGTGCGGCTTCCAACCATACAGATGTCATGTGATGTTGTTCTGTTGCAAGGGATCACAAATGCGCACCCCCTCGGCATGGTCAAACGTGCAAGCCCAGTCGTTTGGACCAGCCACTCCCGAAGGGGCAAAGCTCACGGCTTGCAAAATGGTGCGGTGTCCGCCGCTTGGCACAGCTGCAAGGTCGCATGGCAGCTTCACTCACATGCACACATGTGCACGCACGCATGCACGCACGCACGTACGCGCGCATGCATGCACGCACATGCATGCACGCACGTGTGCACACTCACAGCATGCACCCAAACATCACCGCAAAGCGACAGTCGATTCCGACAGCCGCTGCCTGGCATGGGACACAACTTGATTTGTTACCAGAAAATGAGCCCCAAGAGGGTGCAGGCAAAAGAACCATCACTCAACAAAAAGCCGATGCGCAGCATGCAAAGCCACAGCCGCAGCATAGGCTGGCCGCCTGCATGCAACAGGCAGGAAAAAACAGAGGCGCGCCGCGCCTTCAAACCCAGGGCAGCGCGTGGGCAGGCAGACTTCAAGGCTGCACCCACATGAAGCAACTTGGCAGCGCGGTGCTGCAGCAGCCGCTTGCTCATGTGACAACTATCTCGCTCCCTCTCGCCGTCTCTTTCTATCTCTCTTTCTCTCTCAGTCATACATACATACACATGGGTTTGCTATCAAAAAGATGAGGGGCGGGCCGGCGTGCTGGCGGTCTGGGCACTGGCCCGGGCAGCTGCCCGCCTGCCAAATGCGGTTGGGAGGCAAACCTCCACCACGTGCCCACATCCGCGCTACGGCACACCGGCGGTCGCAGCACAGCGTGTCTGGCCCGGAGCAGGGCGGTGCCAGCGGCGAACACGCCAGCCGAAGCCGCCGCTGCGGGCACACCACCGCGCAGCCAGGCCGAGCCGGCGGTTGCTGGCTGGCATGTGGCGGGGGCGGCTCGCCGAGCAAACGCCATCGAATTCAGGAACGTGGCTATTTGCGGGGAATGGCGGGGCAGCTGGCTGCATCCCTACTGTCTGGGCGCTCCTTTGTAATGCGCAGGGCTCCGTCTGCGCCCCCTGTTGCTTGGCCCTGCGGGCAGCCCCGGGGGGCAGGAGGGAGCGCACACCAGGCGGGCCTGCGGGAAGGCGTCTGATAAACCCCTTGAAAGCCGCGGCGAAGCTGCCTAGCCGCCGTGCAGGGAGCTGTACAGCCCGACGTACTCCGCCCCAGGGGCGGCCCATGACACGTCGGCCCGCAGATTGCGGCGCGAGAGGCGGCCCCAGGCGGCGGGGTCTGCCTTGAAGTCCTTGAGGGCCCGGTCCAGGGCGCCATACAAGCTGTGGTGTGTGTGCGTGCGTGTGTGTTCGTGTGGGTTGTGGGGATAGGGGGGTTCAAGGGGGTTGACGGAGAAAAGTGGGAGGGAAATGACAATTGGTGGATCAAAAGGTCAGCACGCTGAAGCAGCTGGGCGGGTGGCTTTGCTTGGGTGTGATTCAAGCTCAGGTTGCGTGGTTGTGTGTGCACGTGTGCACTCGCAGATGCGCACGTACGTATGTGTGGGCGCGTGTTCGCCTTCGTGTACGTGCGTGCGCGCCCGCGCGCGCGTGTGTGTGTGTGTGCGTGTGTGTGTGTGTGTGTGCTTTGTG
>NW_014010351.1:6160-7303 GCF_000611645.1 Monoraphidium neglectum
GTGTGTGTGTGTGTGTGTGCTTTGTGTGTGTGTGTGTGTGCTTTGTGTGTGTGTGTGTGTGTGTGTGTGTGTGTGTGTGTGTGTGTGTGTGCGCGTGTGTGACGCACACGCACACATACACGCACGTGCAAGAGTCGCAGGGATGCACTCGGCCGTGCAGTCAACAGCAAACTCAAGATCTGACGCAATCCGGCAGCGCGCACAACCCACACCCCGTGCGGTTGCCCCACAGAACCTGCGTCCCCACACCCCGGCGCCCCACCTGGCCTCGTCTGTGCCATCAAAGACGTAACCACTGCCCTCCCCCTCGGGCGCGCCCTCCACATCGCGCACCGTGTCGGCCAGGCCGCCAGTGCGGCGCACGACGGGGACTGCGCTCGGGGGAGGGGAAGAGGGGCACATGGTCGCCGCGGCGGCGCGAGGTGGGGTGTGGTGCGAGAGGGGGCTTGTTTTTGGGCGGCTTTGGTGGGGAAAGGAGGATGACTCATGACAGTCCGCGGATAAATCGACCCTCTCCCCCCCGCAACCCCCTCCCCGACCCTGCCCCTCACCCGCGCCGTATCTCATGCCGATCATCTGGGTGAGGCCGCAGGGCTCAAACATGGAGGGCACCAGCACAATGTCGGCCGCCGCGTAGATCTGGTGACTCAGCGCCTCGCTGTAGAAGATCTTCAGGCTGGGGAGGGCAAATGGGTGCAGATCAGGCGGCGCGTTGGCAATTCTGGCTACGCAGATGCTCTGCGTGCTGCCAGGCTTTTGGGTTTCGAATGGCTCGCCTTTGTCACAGCAGAGTGCAGGCAGCGCCGGGCGCGCTGCAGCCACTCTCGCCTGCGCGGCAGGGCCGTGCCTCCGACCACAAGCGCTATGCTCCATGCCCCTTGGCGATTGACTAAGTAACCCCCTCAAACCCAGACTCGGAGCCAGACTCGGAGCGGAGGCTGAGTGCTGCCATCCAGGTCCAGCAACGGGGGCTCGCGGGTGCGCGAGGATCTCAGATCACCTGACGTCCTGGTGTCCCTTGAACTCCTGCTCGGCCAGCCGCCTGAATTCGCCGTCGCAGTGGCCCGAGCCCAGCAGGACAAACTGACCCCCCAGCTCCAGGGTCCTTTGGGGGGTTTGTGGTGGTTGACAATGGGTGGGGGG
>NW_014010350.1:0-6795 GCF_000611645.1 Monoraphidium neglectum
CCCCAGGCCCCCGGCGCCCCGCGTCGCCCCGAGCTGCACATAAGCCTGGACCACATCAAGCCGGTCAAATACGAGCTGCTGGGCATTGGGCTGGTGCTGCTGGGCAACCTGCCCTTCAGCCTGAGGGACAAGGAGGTGGAGAAAGCCTCGGTGAGGGGGGTGCTGAGGGAAAAGGAGACAGAGAGTAGGAGGGGAAAGGGGGGAAGAGGGTCACAGCGGTGGCTCAGGGATGGCCAGGGGCTGCGCAGTTTTGGGCTGGGCAGGGATGAGGAGGCGTGCGGGTGGGGGAGGGGGGATACTGGTCGCTGCAGGGCATCACGGGGGCTAGCACCGGTGGTGGACGAGGGGCCGAGCCCGCAGCTGCGCTGAAAGCGGCCCTGCGGCGCCCGCCCAGGCGCCGAGCGCCCCGCCCCCCAAAGCGCTCACGCGGCCGAGCCGCGCCCGCCCCTCCTGCACGGCCGCAGGTGGCGCGGCGCCTGCTGGGCTTTGCGCGGGCCACAGTGAAGCGCACCGGCTACACCGCGGCGCGCGTAGACTTCAGTGAGGTCAGCGGGGTGCTGGAGCTGTGACACCGCCGCTGGCACGCGGCAGCCGGCCCCCCTGACCCCGCGGCGCGCGATTTTCTGATCGAGCAGCTCGCAACCAAACGCGCCGCGCGGCGGCCGGGCGGGATTGGTGCGGCGCAGTCGCAAAGGCGGCTGATTTGGCGGGGCCCAGCTCGTTGGGGCGGGCTGCTGACGAGGCGGCCTGGCCGCGAACTTTTTTGGTGGCGGGATGGTGGCGGTCGCGGTGGTGGCCCGTCAATACCTTCGCCTCGCGCTCGTCGGGGCCGCGGTGCTTGTGATTGCTGTCAGAGCAATAGGCAGGACAAATGAGACGTGGCGGGCTGAGTATCAACATGATTATGCCAGCACGTTTTTATATATTTTCATCTCCGAGCTGTAGCCGAGGTTGCTCTTTTTTCGGGCCCCGTCACTAGGGGGCCTGGCTTGACAAAGTTTGCATGGCAGGGTTTCAGGCAAGTATGAGGCACGACAAGCCAGCAGGGACATTTTAGCGGCGGATGCTGACAGGCAGCCATCCTGATTTCTGCACAAATTTTGGTGCATCAGCACGGTGGCGTGGTAACTCAAAGACAAGCAAATGCCAGATATGCATGCCGTGATCGCCGCACCCTCTCCGCAACTGTCAGCACACCGCAGAACGCCCGCAATCATGCCAATTGCGACACAAAAAGCGGTGCTGGAGCAGGGCGGCCCCCATGGTGTGTGTGTGCAATAGAAGGCCAGATGTTGTGTGAGGCGGCGGCGCGCACGCACCCAAACCCTCACACCGCAAGTGTGGCGCTGACCACTGTTGGCCGCATGTTGCTTCAGCCAGCACCACTCAGGCGTTGCGGTGTTGACGCTGCGGGTCGTGGCATGGCGCAGCAGGTGTTGGTGTTGCGCTGCAGTCCTGGTGCCTTCAACGCTTTGCCCTGTCCAGTAGGATGTTTGTCAATATTTGTGTGATCGCCACAACCCATGACTTCCCCTGTTGCCAGGCGAGCTGTCAGCGTGGCGGCCACCCCAAACCCCATTGTGTCGGGCTTGCATGGTCGTTCATGCTCATCGAGCCATTGGCTGAGCAGGGGCCAGCTCGACCTCGCCATAACCCTCACAGCCGCAAGGGCGCAGTGCCTGTCGAGGAGCATCGTGGGGGCTGCTGCTACCGACGGATACAGACAGATTATCAGCCACAGCCAGCGACCCACTCGCGGCGTGGGTCGAGCCCAGTGATCCCGTTCCAAGGCGCTGCGCAGCTGGCAGCGAACGAGGCAGCAGCGCCGGTGTACATGCTGCGCCAGGTACTTGCTTGCGGCATCCTGCCTTGACCTCTGCCGCTGTCGGCGGCATCATTAGCTTATCAGCTTGAACCATTCCCTGAACACTGGCCTGCGTGATGCACGCAGCAGCAGCCAGCAAGAAGCTCCACCGCAGCTGTGTCAAGCGGCACCTCTCAGGCACCACAAACATGTACTGGTTGTGTTGCAGTTGTGGTGATTTCATTTGCTTTGCACTCAGCAGACACATTGCTGATGCTGACATAAAAATTCATGGTGCTTTTTGCAATCACCGCAAGGGGGGGGGGGCAGCGCACAAGCAGTTGCCACGCTTATGAGTGGCTGGAACACATGGTCCCTGGGCTCGCCCCAGCAAAAGAGGGGGGACGAGTGCGCAAGAGGTGCACACCCGCATTTATAGTGCACTGGTGCCATGCTTATGCACGCGTAGCCTCTTGTGCAGTTTGACGTTTCATGAACAGGTGGGCAGGGAGCTGCGTTGTCGCACAGTGATGCACTAGGCGGTTGGGAATGGTTTGCTAGGCAGTGAAGATGGAAGGGCTGAGCAACGTGGGTCTGCGCTGTGCAGGCATGCAGACCGCAAGAGGCCCAGGTGCCGTAGTCATAAGTGCGCCTATCCAGCCGGCAGCCAGCCACACGCACACATGGCGCAGCAGGGCGCAGCCGTCCAGCTGTAGGTATGATCTCATGCCTGGTTGCAGTGATTCAAGGTGCCTTGAGCACATGAAAAGGTCAGCGGTCGGCTGCAGAAGGCAGCACAACCAATTCGTGGGCAGGGGGATGACCGAGTCCTTGACAAGCAATATCTGCACACTTTCTGGCCGCTTGAAGTCCCAGAGTGCATGTTGTTACGGCCGGTGCCGCCGCCGGGCTTGCGGTTGTCACCAGCCATGCTTTGACCGGATATTTTGACTGCAGCGGGATTAGCGGCCACCAGCTGGCCCCGCGCCCCTCTTGTACTTGCACACGTACTTCTGGCCCCCAGCGCCGTCGTCCTCCACACGCACCACCACACCGCCCTCGCACGCGCGCCGCGCCCCTGGCTGCTGCTGCGGAAGCGGCAGCTGCGCGGCCGCCGCTCCGTAATCTGCAGCTGGCGGCAGCTGCTGCTGCTGCTGCTGCTGCGGGGGGTAGGCCGCGCCGGCGGCGTACGCCGGGGGATACGCTGCCGCTGCTTGGAGGGGCTGCTGCTGGTAAGCCGCCGGCGCCTGCTGATAAGCAGCCTGCGCCTGCAGCTGCGAGGGATCCATCTGTGCACCCTCCTGCGCCGCATCCACCAGACCGGGCTGCCCCTGGCCCTGCCCCTGCGCTTGTGCCTGCGCCTGCGCCTGCGCCATTGCCGCCGCCGGCCCGACCGCCTCCTGCATGCCCTGCACAGTCACGGCCTGGTTTGGGTCCACCGGCCCCGCGCCCGCGCCCGCGCTCTTCACGCCGAAGCCGCCGGCGCCGGCGCTGGGGACGACGTTCCACCGGCCGTCAGCGCCGATGTTGATGTTGACCAGGCCGTTGAGCAGCCACAGGCCAAAGCCGGAGCCCTTGTTGACCGAGAGGTCCATTATGTTACCACCGCCCAGCTGGACGTTGTACCTGCAAGCGACAGGTAGGGCATAACAGGTGTTTGGGGCGGCAACGCATGACGGGGCGGTGATCGTGAACCACACAAATGATTTTGGCGTGGGAACAGCGAGTGTGGCTCCTCAGTACTGCGAGCTCACGGTTTGTTTGGCTGGCTGAAAAGCGTGCCCACCCCGCACCCAACGTCGCACGCCCCCCGGCGGCGCCTCACCCGCGCCCGTCGCGTGCGTAGCCGGCGCCGACCGCGTTGCCGACGGTGAACCCCGCAAAGTCCTGCGTCAGGTCAACCGCCACGGGCCCAAAGTCGAAGTGTGCACCGTACTCCTTGGACACGTCCACGTTGATGAAACCTGGCCCGAGGTTGCAGAGGAGATCGATTGGTCTGGGGCCATGTTCGTCGGACAGGAACGCCAGTGCAGGAGCAGGCAAGCATCAGGGAGGGTAATGAAGTTGGTGTGCGCGCGACGGCTGGAGGCGCCCGCATGAGGAGCGCGGGGACGGGCAGGAAGCGCGCGGCCCCATGCGCCGCCACTGTTTATCTGGTGGGCGTGATGCGACAGGCAGCCGGCCACCCGCTCCCACCTGGGATGTAGCCGGGGCCTTGGGGGTCGTAGTATCCATTTGCTGTGCCCCAGGGGTCACCGTAGAAAGAGTTGAAGCCGTTGAGGTCACCGGCGGCGCCGGGCGACTGCAGCAGCTGCCGGCTGGGGCCGGGCAGCGGCTTGGCTGCGTCGGGGCCAAGGGTGCGCGGCGCAGGCGCACAGGCTGTTTCGCTCAGAATTTACTTGTGCCGGGTTTTGTGTGGAGGAATATTGGGCCTTGCTTTGATCAGGGCGCAGGCATTGGGGGCGGCCACGCTCTTGCGATGGTCATTCACCCCAATTCCTGCCGGCCAACCCTGCAACGACGGCATGCAGTTCAAGTAGCTTTGCGGAAATCAGTCCACTAATTTCATGGATCTGCACAGGTAAACATCCCTATAAAAATGGAGCAGCAACGTATCGCTGATTTGATGTGCCGCCGTTGAGTTGAGTTGCGCGCCGCACCTCACCTGCTTGCGTCGGCCATGATGTCAGGCCAAACAACAGCACGCAAGTTGCAACCAAGTTAAGGTTGCGCATATGCGCTGCCGACGCCATGGAGGCTCTGGCCGCGGGAGCCCCAACACAAGCCGAATGTATCCGCTCCGCAAGGCGCAATGCGGAGTAAAATTTGGAGGTGGATAATGTTTTATGTTTGTTTTGAGTCGAATAACGCAACGTAACCGACGTCTGGCTTCGACTGATGGCGTGCGAGCCTGGGCAGCTGGTTGGCGAGCATTTACGAGGGAACCAGCCGCCCATGCAGGCAGAGCACGGTGACGCGTAGTGTTCAAGACGTAATACAGAAATCTGACGTATCATTTTGCCGCTCACACCTGGGCACGCCGTGGATAGCAGTGCCTTGTGGACTCGACTAATCCCGGACAGCGGCGCACCAACCTGGAAGACTGCACAAGACACTTCAAGTAGCATGACATTACACTGCTCCAGGGCTGGAGATACTGGTATGGTATCCCCTCATATCGCTGTTGACAGTGTGCAGGCTTTGGAAACAATGGGGTGGGGGTGGGGCGCCCCGCACGGATGCGGTCGGGCGGCCCCGCCAAGCTATGCCAGGCGGTGCACGCCGGCACCGGCGCCGGTGGGTCAAAATCGGGTTGCAGTTAGGAAGGTTTTTCAGTTCTGCAGGAGGCTCGCTCCCAGCGCTCACGCACACTGGGTCGGCGCGGGCGTGTGGTGCCCTGTTGCCCCGCCCGGGCGCAGGGCGGGCGATGCGTGCCGCGTTTTGGCCGGACGCAAGTTCAACGCAACGAGGGGCGGCGGACCGCACATCCAGCACAACTGATGCGCCAGCCGGCCCCTTCAACTCAGCGCGCAGCGGGCCGGCGCCCCTGCACCACCACTGGCGTCACGCCAATCTGTTGCAGCAGCGGCTGCTGCTTCTCCGCGGGGGCACTAAGGTGCCATGTCTATCATCCAGCCTGGCAGCCGTCCCATGAGAAGCCAAACCACCCACAGTGCATCCAGGCCGGGAAAGAAAAATGAGGCAGCAACGCATGGCGGAGGCGGCGGCGCTGCCGCCGGCCTGGCAGGCCGTGCGGTCAGGCCTCCCGGTGTGAGGGGCCGGCAAAGTTTACGTGAGAAAGGCGGCTTGGGGACGGGCGAGGCAGCCTGCGGCGTGTGGCGGGGGCGCGGGTTGTGACAGGGCAGGTTGATCCAGGAGTGGGTAGCAGAGATCGTGGGGCGGGCAGAGGCAGCGGACGGGCGACGGCGCATGCCTACACGGGTGCAGCGAGAAGAGCAGACGTCCCCACGCCGTTGCTCTGTGCGCGTCGCCCCCAAGAACTGCTCCCCTTCTCTCTGTTCCCCGATTTCGCCTTGCGCGCACGGATCCCCTCCTACCCACGCGCGCCCCCCGCACCTGGCTCCGCCGGGCGACGCCGGCCCGCCGCTCAGCACCATGCTCTGAAGCGCCGCCGCGGGGCTGCTCAGGCCCAGCGCGCCCGGCGCCGCGCCGGCCGGCACCTGCAGCGGCGGCGGCGCGAGCCCCAACAGATGCGCCTGCCCCTGCGCCGCGGCGGCCGCGCCCTGCAGCTGCTGCTGCAGCGCCGCCACCGCGGCTGCCGCCTGGCCGGCCGCGAGCTGCGCGTGAGCCTGCTGCGCCGCCTGCTGCGCCGCGAGCGCGGCGGCGGCCTGCGCGGCCTGCGCCGGCGCGCCCGCCGCGGCGCGCTTGAGCTGGGCGAGCAGCTGCTGCTGCGCCGCCGCCTGCTGCGTCTGCTGCGCGTGCTGCGCCGCGGCGTGCTGGTGTAGCTGCTGCGCCTGCAGGCCCTGCAGCAGGTCCCAGCCGGCGTCCCAGCCGCCCGGCGGCACCGGCTGCGGCAGGGGAGCCCCCCAGCCGCCGCCCAGGCCGCCCAGGCCGCCGCTGCCCAAGCCGCCGGCGCTGCCGAGCCGCGGGTCCAACTGGCCGTATGCTGCGGCTGCCAGCTGGCCCATCAGGCCGTCGTGCGCCGCGGCGGACGCCGCGCCGCCGCTGAGCTGGCGCTGCAGCAGCACGGCGGCCGCCTGCTGCTGCTGCTGCTGCAAGAGGGCGCTCGCCGCCGCCGCCACGTGCTGCTGCTGCTGCTGCTGCTGCTGCTGGAACAGCTGCTGTTGCTGCTGATGCGGCTGCCCGCCAGCCCCAATCCCGGCGTCAAAGCTGCCGCTCGCGCTCCGCGCTGGTGCCGCGCCGCACGCGGCCAGATTCTGCTGGCTGCCCCAGCACTGGCCGCCACTGGCCTGCGTCGCCAGCAGCGCCGCCGCGAAGTCGCCGGAAGCCTGCTGCTGCACCGCCGCAAC
>NW_014010349.1:0-824 GCF_000611645.1 Monoraphidium neglectum
GTGGACACGCACAGCAGGTACAGAGGGCTGAGTGTCCTGGGGACATCTCGCACTCAAAGAATAATGACGTGCAGTGGATGGGTACCAAGGCTGGGCCTGCTGCGGCCAGAGAGACTTTTACCTGATGAGTTGGAGCCTCAGGGGCCGCTGTGGACGCACTGGGTCCAGGCTGGGGCACGTGTCCGCCGCTCCTCGCGACCGTGCAGAGCGCCCGCCTACCGGGATCCTCGGACAGCGCCGCCACCCATGCCTCTGCTTCGGTCTGGGAGCCTATGGCTGGCTCGGGCAGGCTGACCTCGACGCCCTCTATTAAAACGGCGTGCCCATCACTGGGGGCTGCAGCGCCAGCAGCAGCAGCAGCGGTAGGGGTGGCACTGGTGCGCCCACAAGCAGCAGGAGCGGCAGTGCCGATTGTGCTGCACCAGTGTGCGAGCATCGTGTTGAGGTGAAGTCGTACGACTTCACCAGCGTAAACGTGTTGTAACACAAAAACATGAAATTGATGGATGGATGGATGGATGGATGGATGGATGGATGGATGGATGGATGGATGGGCTACTGAAAATGTTGGGAGCGGGCTGCTGATGCTCAACCCGATCTGATTGAATGGGCTTCTGACACATGTTGGACTTGGTCCACGTGGGACCAGGAGTGGCGCAACATTGCGCCTGGCCTTCTGGACACCAGCCTTCAGAACGCAATGCTCGTTGTGAAGCTGGTGGAGTTGAGCAAGAAGCAAAGCAAGGGGCATCGGAGGCTGGCCATGGCTGCTGTGGGATGTCGCGCCATACTATGTCCCGCGCTGAAACCTGACCAAATGCTCT
>NW_014010349.1:1654-7623 GCF_000611645.1 Monoraphidium neglectum
GTCCGCTGCCCTGTTGCTAGCCAGGGAGTCTACTGCTGATGACAGTCCAGCCCTAGTCTGCGGTCAGTCCAGTCCTTGACTAGCGGCCCTGGCCTGCAGCTGCCAGTTACAGGCTGGGTCAGATGGCTACGCTGCGGCTGCTCACACACCATAAGGTGTTTGGCTCTGTTCGTTTGCTTGTTCTTGAATAAAAGACAACAATACACCAATAATAACGTATTTAAACGAATACCAAATGCCTCAATCAATTAGTGGCGCGAGGCCAACAGTGCTCCCCCAGGCAGGCAGCAGCGTGCCGCAAGCAGCGGCGCGGTTCGGCGCCACCCAGGCGCGCTCGTCCGCGCGCTGCGCGCTGCGGCCGAGGCGCGGGCTCAGCTGCCGCTCCACTGTTATCAACAAGCTCAGTCCTCCATGCTCGCCTGGTTCAATGCCTGCGAGCAGCGGTGCGACACGTTCCTGCATGCGACGCGCTGGTGGCATGCATGACAGGGATCACCCAGTCCTGGCTGAGTGCGTGTTGTTGTCGGGACATTACACTTGGCCTTGCCAACACTGCTGCGCATTGCTCATGTTTGCAGATCGACCTTCATTCAATGAAGGTCGATCTGCCATTGCCGTAACACGTTGACCGGAAGTTCCAGTCAACGTGGTAATATACCTTGTTGTGCAGGGTACTAGAGGACTTCAAGGAAGTTCCGTCAAAAAGGTCGTTGCATGGTCGTCTGGGCACGTGAAAAATGAGGTCATGTCTGGACAACTCTGTCCAGCCATGTCCAGGGTGCTGGCATGTCTCAAGGACCTGGCTGCTGGCATGTCTCAAGGACATGGCCGCCTCCTGTACGGGACGGATAAGGCGCTGTCACCTGCTGCTGATGTGCCCAAGGCGCTGCAGCAGCTGCTGCAGCAGGCCCGGGTGTGAAGTTGGTTGTAAAAATTACAACGGTTTACCTAGTGCCACAAAGATACAATACATATCATCCTCATTCCGCTGTAATCTGATGGCGCGTGGTCCACGCTCAGCGATGCCAAGGCAGGGGATAGGGCCTCTACCTTGACAGTATATATCAACCCTGTGTGGACAGACATGGCTTGAAACACACATGCACTCCACTGGGGTCAAGTAAACCCTCATCACAAAACTCAAGCAAAACCCTGCACCCTGGTCTTAAAAATCTACCTCTCAAAAACGTTGCAAGAAGACCCGCAGCTCACATGTTGCGCCTCCTGTTGTCTGTAAACCTCCCATGCAACTCACAAACTCAGCCAGCTGCTGCGCCCTAGACCGGGCAGGATATGTGCTTCGCCGAGAGCTTGGTGGCAGACAGGTCTGCGCCCCAGTCCTGCAGCAGCTGCACGGTGCTCATGAAGTTGGCAAAGTTGGGGCGGTAGTGGCCGCTGTCAGCTGTGAGCTTTACGATGCGGCCTGGGGTTGGGATGCGTGGGGGCAAGCAGGGGTGAGGCCGCGGGTGGGGGCTGCAGGCTGAGAGCTTTGAAGGCGGCAGGTGCATCAGCAGGATGCTCACAAATGTATGGGACAGACCGGGGCAGGGCGCAACGCTGCAAGGGCCAGGGCGCCGCCAGGACGAGTACGGGTGGCTGTGAATGGCGAATTTGTGATACGCCTGGAAGCTCCCTGCAGAGCCAATCGCCCAAGAGCCCCTGCAATGCACCACACTGTCTTTTTTCAACCAGGCCCCAGCCCCTGAAGGCAATGACCCCCCCACCCTGCTTGACAACGATGCCCCCTGCTGACAGGACGGCACCGCCCCGCAGGAAGCTGCTGTGGTGGAAGCTGCCGCGGTGCTTGGCGTGAATGTACAGGCGCCCGCTCGTATCCAGCACCCAGATCCTAGTTTTGAGGCGCGGGGGCGGTGATGATTGGGGCGTGGGCTGACGCGAGAGGGATAAGGATGAGCAAGCATAACCAAACAGTGGCCCGGCTTCCCAGAGCAGGTTGAAACAAGCAGTGCGGGAACCAGCAAACACGGGCTCGGATGCGACGCAGCCTCGCGCGTGCCGACCGGGCGCTACCATTTGCAGGGCTTGGCCTCAAAATGCAGGATGTCTTCCTTGGGATCAGCCGGCACCCCAGCCAGCGCCGAAGCAAGTGCACGCACAGGCTGCGCCGCGGGCAAGGCGCCCTGCTTTTGCTGCTTTTGTTGCTGCTGCTGCTGCTGCTGCTGCTGCTGCTGTTGCTGCGGCTGCTGCTGCTCCTGACGGACTGGTTGTTGCTGCTGTTGCTGCTGCTGCTGCTGCTGCTGCTGGTTTTGCTGCTGCTGCTGATTTTGCTGCTGCTTCTGCTTTGCCTCAGCATGTCCACCGTGAGCAGCCAAGTCCCGCGCTGCAGCAACCATCGCTGCTGCCCGCCCCGTGCCGCCAGCCCCGCTGCCTCCGCCACGACACTCCGCCCGGTCTGCGGCGCCTGCGCCCGCAGGCGCCGCTGCATCGGCCATGCGCAACAGCACGATCGCATCGATCTCAAACCCACCCCCATCGTCCTTGTACTTCTTGGTCGCAGTCCCCTTCCTGTTTGTCAGGTGCTGCTGTGGTTGTTGCTGCTGTGGTTGCTGCTGCTGCTGCTGCTGCTGCTGCTGCTGCTGCTCCTGCGGTGGTTGCTCCTGCTGCTGCTGTGGTTGCTGCTGCTGCTGCTGCTGCTGCTGCTGCTGCTGCTGCGGCTGTGGTTGCTGCTGCTGCTGCTGCGGCTGTGGTTGCTGCTGCTGCTGCTGCAGCTGCTGCGGTTGCTGCTGCTGCCGCCGGCCCCCCTCCGCCTGCACCAGCTGCATCTCCGACCCCGTGTCCACCAGTGCGCCACTCGCGCGGTACACCAGCACGCCGCCCCTCTCCCTGTCCACCCGCACCTCCAGCCGCTCGAGCTCCCCCTCAGACAGGTACGTCACCCGCTCCCGCTCCAGCTTGCTGCGGGGCACCCCGCGGTCTGACAGGTCGAGCTGCTGCCCCCGGCCCTCGTCCAGCCAGTAGAAGAAGCGCGCGTCGGCGTGCGTCCGCGGCGCGTGGCCGGGGCCGTGGGCGTGGCCGTGGGCGTGGGCGGGCGCGTGGGCGCCGCTGTGGTTGGAGCGGCGGGGTTGCTGGGGCTCGGCGAGCTTTGGCGACGGGAGTGCTGTCCGTCCGTCATGCTGCTGTTGCTGTTGCTGCTGCTGCTGCTGCTGCTGCTGTTGCTGCTGCTGTTGCTGCTGCTGCTCCTCGTGCATGGCAGCGCCGCCAGAGCCTCTCGCCGCATCCGCCGCCGCCAGCGGCTGCCAGATGGCCGGCGCCACCGTTGCCGCGCCCACCGCCGCTGCGGCAGCCGCCGACGCCGACGCCTCCCCGCAAACACTCGCCGCGCGCGGAGGGGCCGCCGGCCGGGGCGCAGGGGCCAGCCCAACCCCGGGACCGCCTCCTCCTCCACCACCTCCTGCACCCCCGCCGCCGCCGCAACTGCCGCCCTCCAAGCTTCCAAGAGCCGCGATATCTTTCAAACGCGGTGCAGAATGGGACCGGCGCATCACCCGCGGCCGCTGCGGCGACGCCTCCGGCGCGTCCCCCGGCCGCGGCGCGTCCCCGCCGCCGTCCGCCGCCCCGGCCGCAGCGGGCGCGGGCGGGCAGCCAGCCAGGCTCTGGCGCATGAGGTGGCGCCCCGAGTTTGCCAGCTGTGAGTCGTCGGCCGTCGGATGCAGCGAGGGCACGGCCGCGACAGGCGGGCAGCCCGCGAGTGCGGCAGGCACGGCCGCGCCAGCGGCGCCGCCATTGGCCGCAGGGGCTGCCTCCAAGCCGCCTTCCAGCTCCTCCTGCAAGTCCAACTCGTCCTCGTCAGCACACGCCCCTGGCGCAGCGCTTGCGGCGCCCACGCACACGCCCCCTGCCTCCCGGGCCCCCGCGTGCCCAGGCGCCTCGTGCCGCCGCGCCGCGGCCGCGGCCGCGGCTGCGCCGCGCTGCTCGCGCTCCCGCTCCCGCTGCTCCTGCTGCTGCTCCCACCAGTGCTGGAAGTAGGGGCGCAGGTTGGCGCCGTACCGGTGCTTCGGGTCGGCGGCTTCGAGCCAGTGCTCGCACTGCAGCAGCAGGGCCGACTGCGCGCCGCCCTCAGACGTCCCCTGCAGGGGCACGGCGCCAAGCGGGAGGGTGGGGGCGACGGCGACGCCTGGACAATAAAACGGATGGCTCGAGCCCGCTGCCGTGCGCCTGAGCGCCCGCGGTCGCCCGCCAGTTCTGGTCCCCGTTTGCCCCACCCATTCCAAGGCCGGCCTGAGGGGCCGTCGTGCCTGTGCTTGCAAACGCGCTCACCCTGCCGATGCGCGACGCGCCCTTGATTCCAGCCCTCCACTGCCAATGCAGGCCGAGGTGCCGCTCCACCGCACGGCCCATGTCAAACCCACCCGAGCCACCGTCGCCGGCGCCGCCGGTGCGCTCGGTGGGAGGGCGAGCGGGCGGCGTCGAGTAGCCGCCCGGTGGGGTTGCCTCGCTCTGCTGTCCCGGGCGATGGACAGGAGCGCCGGCGCCCATCAGGTTTGCGCCCGCCTGGGCCGCTGCTTTCTCTGTGTCGAGGGCGGTTGGTGGGGAGCTGGAGGCCACGGCGACTAGGTGCTGCAGGAACAGCGTGCCGCTCATGGCTGCCGCAAATCAAATGCGGCGCACGGCCACCCGTGCGTAGCGGCACCAGCAGGGCGGCGGGCGGGTGTCGCCCGCCTGTGCGACGAGCGGGACAGGTATTATATGGAGGATGCGGCACTGAGCGTCAAGTGAATCACAGCACTTTCAAGGCTGCGTCACGCGCGCTTCGACTGAAAATCAAGCCAGGGACAGGAGGTATAGAAGGGACGCAGTGACGCGAGAGTGCGCCTGCCTCTGCACACTCGAAGTTGACGTCGCGATAAAAATAGATAAGCGCGCGCGAGACTAAGGTGAACTGACCAGATCTACACTGACAATGTCCTGGGGAGATCACTTGCAACCTTGCCTGGCTCTGCTCGAGGGTATGCCGAGGCGGCTATGCTATCTTGGACAGCTCTCTTTGCGCTCGCGCTCAGCTGATACGTGCTGAATTCGGGCTGCAATGCTGGGGCCGCGTGCGGCAGGCAGGCGGACGCGCATTGTCGCCCAGGGCCTGCCCAGGGCGACCGTGCGGGTCACCATCATCGAAGCACATGAGCGCTGCGCCCACTCGGTCTACGAGTTCAGCCGCCACGTCATCTTGCATGTGCACTATCAGATTTCAAATCAACCCGCTACAGTAGTAGCAACAGAGGAAATGGGAGGGGGGTGGGGTGAGGTGTCGTCTCAGGTCTCACCCCACCCCCCTCCCATTTCCTCTGTTGCTACTACTGTAGCGGGTTGATTTGAAATCTGATAGTGTGGTGGGGATGCTGATTAGTGGGGACGTGCAACAGGACGCACACGCGCCTGGGTGCTTGTCGACAGTTACACACGCAAGCGCTGCATTCGCGCCAACAGCTTGCACAAGCGGAATCCGGGCAAAATCATACTCCATTCTGTCCATGCGCACAGCTGCCCCGCCAACAGTGCGAAAAATGCCGAGCCGTCCGCCTGGCAGCGGCCGTGCTGAAACCATCGTACAGGTGGCCGCTGCAGTATTCGGACATATGGTACCGTTGAAACATTTGCAAAGCGCGGCGCTCCAGGCTCGGAGTACGAGGCTGGTCCTGCCGCCGTGCTGGTGTGTACCACAAACAGGCGCTGCTCTGTGAGACTGAAATGCGTTTGAGACAAGTGCGGAGTGGGGCAATGCCAGCCTTGCTAATTTGATGACGTCATCCTGCATCAAGCGAGACCCACGCACGCAAACAGGAGGGGGCGCCACGCGGCCCCCGCTGCCAGCAGCAGCGCCTACACGCCGCCGCCCAGCAGCCCGCCGGCCGCCGGGCGCTGCAGCGGGCTCCCGGCCAGGTAGACCTCGCTGAGCCCGCGGCCAGCGCCGGGGCCGCCCGACTGCGCGGCCTCGTCAGCCGCAATAACCC
>NW_014010348.1:0-6789 GCF_000611645.1 Monoraphidium neglectum
CACATACACACACACACACACACACACACACACACACATATACACACACACACACACACACATGCGCGCTCGCGTGCGCGTGCAAACACAATCAAACAGGACTGCTTCGGCGGCTGCACGGACGCTTCCCAGGGCTTTTACGGCGCTATGGATGAGGTGGGGGGTTTGGGGTTGGAATGGCTGCCGCCTGGCAGGGCCGGGGCACTAAATCGGCAACGGTCGGGCGGTTTTGGCACTGATGCAGGCACAGGCCACGGCGGCTTCCACGGGGGCGCGTGGGTGTCTTGAATTGTGCGAGATGAACCGTTGTGGGCGGTGGGCACTGGGGTGGCTGGCGCCAGGGGCAAAGGTGCTGCGAACCAGGGGTCAGATGGGAGAAACAGAACAGGAGGTAAAGCGGCGTCAGCCGGCCCACGCTTGACCGGCAGTCTCAGCCTAAAAGCCGAGCCCCGGTTCTCCCGATGGTACTCCTGACCTGCCAACCCCTCGGCTTCTCCTCTGGAACGACCCAGGTGCGCCTCTGGAAGGTCAAGCGCAGTCAGAGTGACATCATCCGCTCCATGCGCCTGGCATCGGGCCTGGAGAACCACGCAGACCTCGTGGCCTACTGGTGGGCTGTACTGCTCACCTTTGGGACACCGCCAGACTCTGCGGCTTGCTGCGCATGAGCGCCCGATTGCCAGCCGCAGCATTACCCACCAGTGCGCGTGGCTTGCAGCCACTCAAGCGTTGCACCGATGGGATGCTGCGCCGCCGCCTGCCGCTCCAGACCGTTGGCGGCTGTTGACATGATCAGAGGACTTGTTTTTTGCAAAGAGGCGCGCCTCTAGACTCCTGTGCTTCACAGCATATATGTGTTTATGTCAGGCTGCGATATCTCCTGTTGACGCCTATCTATTTCGTACTTCGATTCTCCCTACAGGAAGTTTGACGAGCCGGACAAAGATGGGGGCGAGTTCAGGGCGCACGTGGTGCGCGTTGGCGCGCATCAAAGCATTGACCGGGCCCCTGGGGCCAGACAACAGGGCCGTGCAGCAGGCCGGCGGGCCGGCTGGGCACACGCCTGCAGCGCTGAGCCGGCCGCTGGACCGCAGGCGTTGTGCACATCCCAATCTTCTGACGGCAATCCAGGGCCTTCCGTTCCATGCAGTGCTTGACCTCATGCATGCAATGCACATAATAATTTCCCCGGACCGCCCCGCCTCGAAACCCACAGGTGGCCAAGGACTCCTCTGGGAAGGGCAACGACCTGCATCTGGCGACGCCACCTCAGCGCGGCGACGTGGAGATCAAGCCCGCCGCCAACTCCCTGCGCACGGGTGCGGGCCGGGGGCGCCGCGCGGCGCCCGAGCGCTCCCGTTCAGATCGGGGAGAAGTGATGAATTTGAGAGTGGCTGGGTCCGCAACAGAGCTTTTCAAGGGGCATTTTTCCTGCAGTCCGGGCTCCTCTCTGCAGGTGCCACCCATATGTTGCGGCAGGGCGGAAGGCCTGCGAACAAGGGCAGCGCTCGACCCCTCTTCAGCAACCTCGACGCGACGTGCAGGCATGGCCCTGACGCATGTCCGCGCGCTGCCGCTGTCTGTGCGTGTTTGTGAAACCCACCCTGCAGGCCGGCTGGAGTTCAAAAACAACCTCGCGCTGAACAAGCAGACCAAGGGCATGCCCGAAAAGTCCTTCACGGTGGAGTTCTGGGCGCGCGGCCAGGCGCTGGACACGTCGGGCCGCACGCAGGCGAACGGGAGGGGGTGGGCTTTGTCGGGGAGGAGAGGGTGTGACGTCACTTGCGGTTGGGAGGGTTGAAATATGACAGAAGGCTTCGATTGTGGCGGATCGCGGGGCCGTGGTTGAGGGGCCCGAGGCGGGCGCCTCGGTGCCAGGCCTGCACGGTCCCTTGAGCCTGCTGCTTGAGCCTGCTGCCCTAGAAATCGGCGTTCCACCGTTTCCGCTCGTCAAACACATCTATTACGTCACATCCACACAGGCCTGCACGGTCCCTTGGTTGTGCACCACCCCCTGTAATTGCCACTCCTTCAAACCTAAACCCTGATGCCGGCCCTGCAGGATGTGTACTCTCAAATGTTCAGCTACGCAGCCCCCCGCGGCGACGACCCGGCGGCGGGCCCAGACTTTGCTGATGATGCGATCCGCATAGAAAGGTGTGTGTGTGTGTTTCTGTGTGTATTTGTGTGTGTGTGTGTGCATGTGCATGTGCATGTGTGTGTATGTCTATGTGTGTGTGTGTGTGTGTGTGTGTGTGTTGGGGGGCCGCGGTGGCTGGGCAACGGGCGAGTGCCCCCCGCCCGCCGCAACAGCCTCTGCTGCCGGCCTGCGCCTTGCCCTGCGGGCCGGCCCCAGCAGCGGCCGCCGAAAGGCGCTCTGTGCTTGACTGTCACCACCGTAACCTCCGCGCGGCAGGTACCTCGAGAACTTCCTGCTGACAGGCGGCACCTTTGGGAGCGACCACAGCACCGCCGGGGCCGTCAGCGTTCACATCAACAGCAACGGTGGGCGGGCGGCGACGGCGGGCAAGAATATGCGGGGGGGGGGGGGGCATCCCACGTCCCACCCTGTTTTTCCTGGGACGCGCCTTTCCCCTCTCGAACGGCCGCGATCCCACGAGCGCGCCGCCGCCGCCCGGATTGTGTCGTTTGAGCAATGTAGGGGGAGGGAGGGCGCGCGTGTGCGCCCGGACTGGCTTGCGGCGCGCGCCGGCCTGCGTTGAGGCTGAGTCAGCAGGCCCCGCATCACAGCGGATCTGGCAACGCTCAGACAAGCCGTGAACTGGGGTCGCGCCGCCGCCGCCGCTTATCTCCCCTTCAGCATTCCGACATGACGGCAATCTTGGCCCGTCCGGAACCTGTCTCACAGCAACTGACAGCAACCGACCGCAGCCGACTGAAACCGATCGCATCGGACCACAACGGACTGCAGCTGACCACACCTCACCGCACCCACCTCTCGCTGCTGCCCGCAGAGAACACGGACTCGACCCACGCAGAAAACTGGATCGACTTTGACGCGGGCTGGGTGGACGACAAATGGCATCACGTCGCGGTCACCTGGGACCACGAGGACGGCACCACGCGGCTGTACCTGGACGGAGAGCAGAAGACCGCCTTCTGGAAGAGCGAGTGCGTGCGCTGGGGGGGCGGCATGGTTGGCGTTTGGCCGCGCAAGACCGGTGGCGGCGGCGCCCGGGTCATCGGTTTGAGGGGGGGCCGACGCGGCACAGCGGGCCGGTGCGATCGGGTAGTCATGATCAACAGTGTCGCAACAGTTTCGCCCCGCTGCGAGGCCCCCGCCAGATTCATGTCTGTCCCACAAAGCTATGCATTGAAGGCCATGTTGCCCCGCCTGCATTGAGCCGGCGCACCCCCCCACCCCACCCTCAACACAACCGAGCGGGCGCTTCCGTCCCCACACTTCGCTCAAAATGATCCTCACAACACCCTCACCCCCCCCAGCCGCGGCGCCGTCGACGACAAGCCGGCCAAGGAGGGCGGCGTCGACCCCAAGGTCGCAGCAAAGACCACCCGCCGCGGCGACGGCGCGCTCGCGCTGGGCCAGGACCAGGACTGCCTGGGGGGCTGCTTCTCCCCCGCCAACGCGTTCGATGGCGAACTGGCCGTGGTGAGCGCTCCTCTCGAGGCCTTTGCGCGCCTCTGCGGCGACTGGCTTTTGTTCAGGTTCAAGTTGGGGTCAGGTGTCCGTTCTGCGTGTCTCGAGCTGTCTTTTGAGGGTGGTGAGGGCAGGGCTGACCCAGGTACGACAGGCCACAACGCGCCGGGCCAGGGCTAGGGCTAGGGCTGCCTGGGGCGCTGTTCAGCGCCCTCCCCCCAAAAACGCGTTTGACGGGGAGCTGGCCATGGTGAGCTGCCGTAATTGGTGCTTTCCCTTTTGGGTGGATGGCGCTCGTCCATTAATTCAGGGCCGGGTGTTTAATGTTGCCTGATTACAGCTGTTGTTCTTTTCGGGCGGGGGTTAAGCAGGGATGAGTCGCCGCGGCGTGCTGGGACAGGGCGGGGGCTGCCTGGGGGCTGCTTCTCCCCCGCCAATGCGGGTCCGCTATTGGGGAGCCGGCCGTGGTGAGCGCCCCCCTTGAGGCCTTTGCGCGCCTTTGTGAGGGCTTTGGGCACTTGCTGTTGCTTTCCCCCTTGAGGCGGCTGGCCTGCGTCCATATATTGAGGGCGGCGTGTTCGATCCTGCCTGTTTCCAATCGTGTTTTGTAGGCTTGGTATGTTTGAGGGACGGCCGGCGGGAGCGTGGTGGCTGTGAATGCCGCGGTCCAGCAGGGGAGTTGGGCGTGCCAGCGCGGTCACTTCTTGTGTGCGTCGTCGACCGCAGCTGACTAGGAGCCCAGCGCCGCACGCCGACAGAAAGGCGCGCTGCGCAATGCAATTGCACCTACCGCTTCGTGCTCAAAACATCCGTTCCTCGCCTCGCGCCTCGCGCCTGAAGCCCCGCACTGGCTGCGCTACAGCCTGTTTCTGCATCTTCCCTCTGCTTCTCACCCCCAGCCCGTCCCCCCTCGCCTCAACCCCAACCCCAACCTCATCCCCGACCCCATCCCCCCCTACGCGCCCCGGCAGCTGCGCGTGTGGGGCCGCGTGCTGACTCAGGATGACGTCAGACGCAACATGTGGCGCAACAGGCCCGACAACGAGGAGGGGCTGGCGGCGCTGTACGTGTTCGATACGGAAGGCGTGAAGGCCGTCGGCGCGGAGGGCGGCGCGGACGCGCTTGTGGCGGTGGACCGCACAGGTGGGGCCGCGGCGATGATGGGCTCGTGTGGCGATTCAGACTAGTGTTAAGTGCGTGTGTATGTGTGTGTGTGTGTGCGCGCGCGCGCGTGCGCGTGCGTGGACGTGTGCATGCGCGCGCGAAAAGCGCAGCTAGGGCTGCTGTTGTGGCGTCACGGGTGCTGCGACGTCGACGCCGGCCGGCCGCAGACGGGCGCCTGGCAGATCCCGCGGGGCGGGGCCGCCGCTCCGAGGCCCCCGCGCGTGCGCGCGCGCGCCGGACGTGTGATAGGCCCACGCGGCTGTGTCGACGCCGCCCTGATTCTGACCCTCCCGGCGCTGCCAGGCGGTGGTTGCTGACGTGGCGCTCCTGCCCCTCCCCTCGAATTTTGCATCACAAACAATGCCAGCCAGAGCCCACCAATGAACCAACCGCTGCCTGACCCCTCTCGCCCCCCCCCAAACAACACGCCCACGTTCTCAAACCCCGCAGCCAACCAGAACCACCTGCAGCTGCGGGCCAACCCCCCAGAGTGGGTCTACTCCTACGCGCCGCTCACGCTGCCGGACGGCACGCCCGGCGCCCCGCCGGCGCCCGGCAAGGCCGGCTACGCGATGCGCCTGCACGACAACCAGGCGCGTCGTTCTGGGCCCCCAACCCCCGCGCGCCGTCCCTTCACGCCCCACCATCAGCGGCCCGTCTGCTATGCCTTGCCCTGCGATCTGCCATTTGCGCTGTGCTGTCTGTGCTCTGCGCGGGCCGGAGAGTCTGGAAGCTGCCCCTGCCGCCCATCTTGCATCGCTGCTGCTCTGGTTTTGCATCCCCAGCACATCACATACACCCTGGACCGCCCGCCGGCGGTGTCGGCTCCGAAAGCGCAGCGCTCGCCCCCTTGCCGGCCAAGCAGCGCCCCGCAGCCTCGCAGCCCTTGCAGCCCAGCGAAAACCGCAGCCGGCCCCCACACCAGATCCCGACCCCGTGCCAGCTCACTCCCCAAGTGTCGACCCCCCATCTCCCAGTTCACCCGAACACAGGTCTAAACCCCGACGACCTGCCGCCCCCAACCGCCCCTAACCGCCTAACCCCAACCGCCTAGGTGCTCATGGTGCCCGAGTTCCACGACTTCCCCTCCACCGCGATCACCGTCGAGTTCTGGATGCAGTCCGTCGACACGTGCCGCCCCGGGGTGCCCTTCAGCTACGCCCACGGCCGCTACCAGCAGGAGGACAACTCCTTCCTCGTCCTCAACTATAACAGCTGGTGGGCGGTTTTGGTGGGGTTTCTGAATCATAACAGCTGGTGGGCCGTTTTGGTGGTGTTTCTGAATTATGACAGCTGGTGGGGGGTTCCTGGCGAGGGTCCTCAACTATAACAGCTGGTGGGCGGTTTCGGTTCCGGCGAATAGCGGCGGCCGCGCGCGGCGCGGGGCGCTCGATGCTCTTTCGACCGCCTGAGGTCGCGGGGGGCCCACCACCGGGGCCGCGCGGCCCCCGCGCCGGTCGGCGGCGGCCGCCCCCGCGTCACCGCCGGCGCGCCTCGACCCCTCTTCCTCCACGCCCTCTGTGCCGAGAAAGGCAGCGGCCAGCGGACCACCCGCGGGGCTCTGCAATCGCAATCTCTTTTGCTGACGGCCACAGCCAACCAGAGAGAAAACCCATGTATACCCGCCGCGATGACAAAACCTCTCCAGGGGCGTTTCCGTCATGGAAGACGAGGGGACGCTGGCAGACCATTTGTCGGGGGTTTCGGCCACCGACGGCCAGTGGCATCACGTGGCTGTCACATGGGAGTCGGCCTCGGGGCGCGTGCTGCTGTACCAAGACGGGCGCCAAGTGAGGGGGGCGGGGTTACTGCTTGCGAAAGGAAGGGGGCGTGGGGGATGTCATGCGGGGCTGGGGGTCGAGTCCGTGGTGTCGGTCGTGCCAGTGGTTGGGTGCGTTGATGCGTTTTTGTGTATGCAACACACGCACGCAGGCAGGCACGTTGACGCTGCTGCGCCAACGTGTGCGTGCGTGTGTGCGTGTGCGTGTGTGCGTGTGTGTGTGCGT
>NW_014010347.1:0-680 GCF_000611645.1 Monoraphidium neglectum
GCCATTCTCTGCTGGGGGCGGCCGCGCCGGAGAGAGGCGTGGCCGGGGCCGCTCCGGCTGAGGGCGCCGTTGCCCGCCCCGGCTGGCACGCCGGCCGCGCGGCCGCGCGGCCTTGGGGACGCACCCGCGCCCGCCCGCCGGCGCGCCCCGCCCCGCGCCGCCGCGCACTCTGACCCTCGGCGCCCCCGCGGAGCCCTTGCCCCGGGCCCCGCGCCGTGGTCGGCGGCCGTCGGCGTTCGCGGAGGGGCCGCCCTCCGTCCCATCCGCGCGCGCATATCTCCTCCGCCCGCCCGCTCACCCCGGGGATCAGGATGCCGGCGACGGCGGTCATGGCAGTCCGGCCGTGGACCAGCTCGGACTGCACGTACCAGCGGAGGGCAGCCGGGTCCTTGCCCAGGTTGAGGGGGTCAAAGCCAAAGTCACCCGACAGCCTGCGGGGTCCAGCAGGGGGGGGGTGATGCAGTGGGGGCTGTGCGCAGACGCGGCGCGGGGTGCGAAGGGAAGGAGAATAAACTTCCGTGGGCGGGCGAGAGCACTGGCAACGGGACATCGGCTGCGGCTGGGCCGGTGTTGGCACAGGTGCGTCGCTCTGCTGCGGGTGCGCAGGCCTCGAAAGGCTGACTGGCGGCTGGCCCCCGGCGGCGCCGCCCGCCCTGCCCCGTCCGCTGGCAGGCCTCCGC
>NW_014010347.1:1148-7251 GCF_000611645.1 Monoraphidium neglectum
CCCGCCCTGCCCCGTCCGCTGGCAGGCCTCCGCCACTCACTCGCCGGTCAGGTGCGCGGGGGCGGCCACCCCGGGCGCCCAGCTGCGGCGCGCGGCGGCGGCCTCGACGCGCACGGAGGCGCGGCGGGACGCGCTGCTGCGCAGGCCGGAGCGCGCGCACACGGACTTGTTGGCAAGCATTGTGGCTGCGCGCGGCGAGGGCAGGCGGAGGGCCAGCGGGGCGCTGCAGTTAAGGATTGTGGTGCTATGGTCTTATAAGTGGTGCTGGGGGCCGGCGAAGCGCAAAGGTGCCGGTGCACCGCGCTGTTGATGCGGCAGATCGCCCTTGGTGCCCGAGCCACTGCCGCTGGCGATGGCTTCGCCGCAGTGCCTGCGTCGCGTTGGCCCCCCGCTGCCTCAAAATTTTCCTCCAGTAATAGCCGCAGCACTGCATCTCCCGCATTCCCGGCGGAGGAGCTACCGCGGATCTGGTTCCCGCAGCGTGCCATCTAGACGCACCAGCGGCCTGTGTCTCGTGCTGAAGTGAAAAGTTACACTGACCAAAAACGCTGGCAATTGTGAACGCAGTGCGATGTGCGAATCGCAGAGCTGGCTGGAAGGCCCGAGGGTATAAGGCACTGCGGTTCAGCGAAATTGCCGCTCGGACCTTGCTGCGGCCAGGCTCTGCGCTACTCATGATTCATTGACCCAGAGCATGGTAGTTGCTGCGTGCTTTGCCAAGCGACTGATCTGCGCCCCGCAACGCAAACGACCCCAAGCACGCCATGACGCTCGGAGCCATGTCATGGCGGCAGGTGGTACGAAGCATACACCGTCTTGCATACCACACCACCCCAGATATCAAGGTCTCTCACACCTTGCATTTGAAACGCCGCCCCCCGCCAGCGTGTGAGTTGACTGGTGTGCTCACTAGATTGACCACTTCGGTTGGGGCTCTTGTGACGCAGCGTTACTTGCACACAGCCCGATAAGCAGGGATGGAGGCTATGAGGCTTACAAAGGCTCATATCTCAATGGTTGCCACTAGAAAATACGCCGCGTAGCCACGCGGCACTGACCTGCCGACCACAAACCAGATCAAAGGGTGTGAAGCCGTACGCAGTGGCCCGCCCGCGTGATGGTCATGTCAGGGCAGGTCTGTGCTGAGCAGGGGAGCTTGAGCAATCGGTCAAGGGCGTGTCATTTGCCGGGGCTAGAATTGAAAGGGCCCCACATCAGGAATGGCGGCGGCAGTTCAAGATCCAGCAAACGTGCCACATGCGGCCAAAACAAAACAGGCAACAAACACCAGGGAGGCATTGGGTTTGTTGGTGTGAAATCAACGCGCCAGCAACTCACGTGACGCTTGTACCTGCAACCTACCGGCCCCCCGCCGCCTTGGCAGCTGCGGCCGGGCTGATGTGCGGTCTGCCCTTGGGCGCGACAGCCGGCGCCGGGGACTTCGGCGCAGGGACCCCCGCCTTGGGCGCCGCCGCGGCCGCCGCGGGGGCGGGCTTCGCGGTCTTGAGCGGCGCCGCGGCCGCGGCGCCCTGGTTCCGCCGCTTGGCGGCGTCCGCGGCGATGCCGGTGGCCTCGGCCCAAGCCATCGCGTCGAGTTTGCCCATATTGACGAGGTACTGGAACGTCTCAGGGTCGGGCGCGAGCACGCCGAGCTGCGGGCAGCGGCGCAAGCGGCGAGGCGGCGGCGGTTGCAGCGAAGCCGCAGCGGGGCGGCCGAGGGGCGAGGCGATGCGATAGGGTCCCGCGAACGGCAAGCGCGCCGGGCCCCAGCCCGACCGCAGTCCCTTCAACTTGCCCGCGGCAGGCGCCTCACGCGCGCGTGCGCATGCGCGCACCTCGTTCCACGCCTCGCGCGTGAAGGGGTCCGGCGCGGCCAGCGCCGGCGCGATGTCCAGGCCGGCCTTGCGCATCTGCTGCGCCCGCGCCGCCGGGATCGGCCCCGGCCGGGCCGGCAGCCGCGGCTTGGTCACGTTGGCGGCGACCGCCCGCTTGCCCTGCAGCGACTCTAGCACATATTTGACGATCAGGGAGGTCGCGTCCTGGCCAGGCGCGGCGAACGGGCGGTCCACCGGGCGGCTGTCGACGCGCACGCTGCGTGGGTCGCGCCAGTGGGAGGGTTGGGGGTTGGGGTGGTGGTCCGAGGCTGCGGTGGGGGGGCTGTGGCGGGTGCATAGCGTTGGGGGCCGAGCAAAGGCGACGCGTCGAGTGCGCAAATGCATTGGTTTGGCCGTTGAGCGGACAATGACAGGGACGCCCTCGTTCCAGAGAAAGTGTGGATGCACTGTCCACAACCTGCACTTCGACACCCTGCAGTTCGACAACCTGCAATGCATGCACGACGGTACGAGCAGTAGGGAACCACGGCAACTCGAGAAGTAGCGAGCCACCGGCGCCCCGCCGATGCGGCTGCGGCGGGCGCAAGGTGTGCGGCGCTCTCAAATCCGCACCAGTATTCGATGCCCGGCGGGCAGGGCTTGTTGTCACTCACACCCCCGTCGATTGCCCTGCGCCCGCGCCACGCCGTAGTGAAGTCTGGCCCGCTCCACCCCGGTATGTACGACGACGCCGCGAGCGTCGATATCAAGTCCGGGCGGCCCGTAAACTCCCGGACTGCCACGCCGCTCCTCTTCCCGCCGTCGCCGACGACAGTGACCGAGATGAGGGCGGTGCGGTTGCAGCGCCGCGCCGCATCCGCGGGCAGGAAGCCTTCCAGGTTCTTCCTGACGGCGGCGTCCATCTTGCCGGAGCAGTTTGCGGGGCGCGTGTAGCACTCTGTTGTCAGCAGTGAGACCTGGAAGTCAAGGGGTTGTCATGCGGGCACAAGTACGTTTGTGTATGTGTGTGTGTGTGTGTGTGTGTGAGAGAGAGAGTGCGTGTGTGTGTCTGTGTGTTTGTGTGATTGTGCCTGTATGTTTTGAGGGAGTGCACACATGCGACACGCCGGCCAGGAGGTTGCCCTAAACATGCAGGTTGCTGCGGGTTCGCCATTGCGCCAGGTGCAGAGTGTCTCCTACGGGGCACAGCTTCCGCCAGGCTGCGAAGGCGCCAGCACCAGGCAGGCTGGGACATGGCCCAGGGCGGCCCAGCCGCGGGGCCCACCGTTTTGTAGAACGCCTCCGCGCTCTGCCCGCTGCATATGGCAGCCGCCGTCAGCGCGCCGCTCGACGCGCCCGCGACGGGGGGCGCGAGCCTCCCTGGTTCTATGATCCTGAGCTGCTGCAGCACAGAGACGACGCCGACTGCCCAGGCGTGCAGCGCGCGGTGTCGGTTTGAGGCGGTTTTCGTTTGTCAGCGGGGTTTCGAAGACCGTGTTGAGACAGCGCAGTATTGCTACCACGAGATTTATCGCCGGGGCATATCAAGCAATGCCAGCAGTTTTGTGTGAACGAGCATACTTCAGCAAGTTCCTGCCACCGAGCCATGCGTGCGGACGCAATCCAGCAAAGGCGGTGTGGGTCGTGAAAAAGTCCTCACCATAGAAGGCGATCAGATAACCTGCCAGGGAAGGGGGGAAGGGGCGGCGCCGTCGGAGAAGGGGGCGTGAGCGGGTACAATCAGTGAGAGGCGGCGCACCATGCAGCGCGACTGGCTATATTCCCTCACAGGCGCACGCCCAAGACGTCCGCACACGTGGCTGGTGATGAAACTGTATCAAACTGCAGTAGAGCTTCAGTCGTGGAACGACGCAATCGGGGCACGCGCAGGCCGAGTAGCTGGATGGTCACACCCCGGCAGCCAGACCGCCCCCTGGGCGAGCTGCTGATCCCGCTTGGCGTGCCCGACGCTCGCCAGCCGGCAACAGAGTGGCAACAGTTTCAGAGCGCTTGGGTACCACAACAGATCCCAAGGTTCAGATTCGCCGCTCTCAAACGCATGTGCGCAAAAGAATGACCTGCAGAGCACCGGCCATGCTGACAAGCGGCGGCGCCGCAATGTCCCCTTCGGCTCCGCGCGGTCCGCTGCCCATTGCAGCTGGCACGGGTATATAATCCTTTACGCACCTCCGCCGCTGAAAGAAAAGCCAAGGGTGCCTCTCTCGAACGCTTGAAGTGGCGTACCCGTGAAATTCCCTATTGCACCCTGAATCATCGTAGTCAATGTAACGTATAGATTCCTAACCACAGTCGCTGCGAGCGGACGCTGATTGATCTGATTATGGCCGCGCCCCTCGTGGTGACTGCAGCCTCAGGCATGCAGTAATGCGGTGCAAAGTAACACTCAATCAATTGTGATCACAATTGCATTGCGCCGTCTATGAGAACTCGTCATTGCCCCTGGCCCAGGCGCTAGTGCCAGCCGGGACGCGGGTGATGAGCGGCCACGTCCTGCTGATGCACGCCTGCATGTGGGCGCGTCAGCCGTGGGCTCCCACCAAGTTACTTTCCTCAGTGTGTTGGATCCAGACGGACAAGATCTCTGCCCTCTGCGCGGGCTGTAAGGGTGAGCACATGCAGGTCACCAGACATTTGAAAAACGCATGCGTGCAAGCAAGCACATGCACACGCGCAAGATTTCCCGTGTTGTTGCTCAACCGCACTTACCGCATTCGCAAGCGCACACACACATGCACACGTGGATTTGCGTGTGTTCACACACATGCGCACGCGCATGCACAGGTGCATGCGCGGCCACAAACGCACATGTGCGTGCGCACCCACGTATGCACGCATATACACACACACACACACACACACACACACACACACACACACACACACACACATGTGCGTGCGCATGCTTGCATGGCCGGCTTGGTTATTCGCCTCATGCGCGGCCCCGGTGAGCGTGTCGCACAACCGCGCATCGTATTTGGTTGGCAAGCGGCCGCACCCACAAATAGCCACATCTCTGTGCCCGGGGAAGCTGCCAGGCAGCAGCATGCTGATGTGGCAACGCCTTGCTTGCTCAACATCAGGCTGCATCTTCCGCTCGCACACTTCCTTGTTGGGTAAATGAGTGCAGAGCTCACCGCAAATCGTGCTTACACCGCACTTACAGTTCACAGAATCATCTCTCGGGTTAGGCCACCTGAGGCCTAACCTAGGAAATGCAGATGTTGCTCTTGCACCCCAAGGTGACGGCAATTATAAGATAAGCGCTGGGGGCCTGAATGCAGGCAGAAGAGAAAAGCAAACAACGCAGTAGCAAGCGGGTCAACTACTGTGCAGGAGAGGCAAGTCATCTGGCTAGCAACGACGAGGAAACCCGGTGAGTTTGAGGTACCGGCAGTAGGTAAATTGCTGGGGGCGCTGCGCGCACCCCTGGCGGCGCGCTGTTGCAGCGTCCACACGTCTCGCGGTCAGTGAGAGGAGGCCACATCCTGCGGCTGCTGCTATGGCTGCTGCTACTGCGGCGGTGGCAGCCGTGCATGCTGGCGTTCAACTGGCCCGGATACGTCGGGGGTGCCACCACCAGGCTCCGCTGCAGAACGTCCAGCTGCCACTGGTGGGACCCCGCCAGGGGAGCGCACCCCGCCTCGCCCGCCAGCGCCTGCAGTCAACCCCTCTGCCGCCGCCGCTCGCTGCTCATGCCGCCTCTGCGCTGCGCCCGCCCCGCCGCCTCCCTCGCCGCCGCCGCCGCCGCCGCCGCCTCCCTCGCCGCCGCCGCTGTCGCCGGCGCCAGCGTTGACGCCGCTAGTCGGATGCCTCGGCTGCTGCTGGCGGCACGGGCGCGGGGCGCCGCCGCTGCCGCTGCCAGGCTTTTCGCGCGGCACCCCCTCCGCACTCTGCGGCGGGCCGTCGCCGTCCGGGCGAGGGCGGGGCCGCCTGATCCGCTCTGGCTGCCCTTGACGAGGCCCGTCGCGTGACGGCGCCTCCGGTCCCTCCGCCTCCCGTCCCTCCAGCTGCCCCTGCCGGGCGCCCCGCGGCCGCCGCACCCGCTGCTGCTGCTGCTGCTGCTGCTGCTGCTGCTGCTGCTGTTGCTGCTGCTGTTGCTGCTGCTGCTTGTGGTTGTCATAATCAACTGCAACCTCCTCCACATCCTGCTGCCCGATCTGGCGCCCCGGTGGCGCCGCGGGCTCGCGCCGCCGCCGCCTGCCGCCATCCTTGGGGGGGGCCCCAGCGCCGCCCTCCCTGACAGACGCGCGGCCACCCTCCTCCTCAGC
>NW_014010346.1:0-6776 GCF_000611645.1 Monoraphidium neglectum
GCCGACGGGCGCGCGGGGCGCGGCGACGCCGCCCGGCGGCGGCGGCGGGCTCCACAGGCGGATCCCCTCGGTCGGCAGCCTCAGCCTCGGCGCGTCCCCGCGCGCGCGGGCGGCGGCGCTGCTTTCGGCGGACAACCACCAGCTCTACACAGCCAGCAGTCTGGCGCCGCCTTCCCAGTATCTATCGTCCACCTCGCCCGCGCTGCAGCGGACAAAGGGCGCCGCGTCGCCGGCGCCGTCGCCGTCGCCGCAGGCGACGCCGCGGCGGCAGGCGGACATCGTGGCGGCGCTGCGGACGGGCACGAGCTACATAGGGAGCGGCATGACGTCATCAGGCGGCGCGGGCGCGCTGCTGACGAGTTACGGCGGCCTGAGGGCCTCGGGCCCCCGCGCCGCCTGCGGCGGCGGCGGCGGCGGCGACAGCAGCGCGGCGGTCACGCGGGCGCCGTCGCGGGCGGCGAGCGTAGTGGACGAGTGGGCGGCGGCTTCCGTGCAGCTGCCGCAGCAGCAGTTGCTGCTGCAGGAGGGCCGCGGGTTCGTTGAAGAGATGCGCCTCACCAGCGGCCCCATCGAGCGCCCGCCTTGGGCCGCATCACCTGCACCCGTTGCCGCCACCGGGCCAGCCGCGGCTGCGCCGGCGGCGGGGGTGGCTGCGCTGATGTCACACATGCTGTCTGGCGACCTGCTGACCGCCGACGCCGCCGCGCACCCCGAGGCGGCGTCGCGGGCGGGCAGCGCCCTCAGCAGCGGCGAGGCGGCGGCGGTGGTGTTCATCGTGCCGCCCGCGGCGGCGGTGAAGGCGGCGTAAGCCTCCGCCGGGGGCAATCGGCAAAGGGTGCAATCTGCGGCGCGCGGAGCCTCTCCTTGACCTGGGTATCGCGGCGCAGCGGCGGGCGGCGATCCGAATCAGACCGGCGTCTGATTTCAGGGCAGAGCGAGGCCGCGAGAGCGTGCGCGCAGCGCACGCCGCGCGAGAGGTTGCGAGCGGCGAGGGCCGGCGGCGTCTGGTGGGAGAGCCCAGCTGGCATCGACGGCGGCCTGCAGATTCTGGCGCAGGAGGCAGGGGCCTGCCACCCGCGGCACCAGACTCGCGGGCGCGTCTGGCAGGAGGCCGCGGCTGGGCGTGGGGCCGTCCGCCGCGGCTGCAGCTGCAGCTGCAGCTGCTGACCTGGCGGCGGCGTCCACCAAATGACACAGCTTTGCCGCCTATTTGGCAATTGAGTAGAGGCGTAGCATCGTGTGAAACCACATGTATAGAATCAGTCGTGGTGCACGTGTGATGATGATATAGGTCCACGCAGCACACACCCTATAAGACAAGCAGGACGCCGTGCCGAATCACCGGCGCCAACCTGGGCGAAGCGTCCGCCTGGCGCATGTACAGCCGCGGCTGGGCGCACAATCCCTTCCCGACCAGCCGGCTGCTTGGGGGCTGCAGGTGCTGGCCCCCGTGCTTTGCTTGCAACCCTGCCAGGCCCCTTGGCATGCCCCCTTACTTTGCACGCATGTGCATTTGTTCATCGGCCCCAGCCGCGTCGGCCCCAGCCACAAGGGGCCGACGCCGGCGGGCTGAGAGGCTGCCCACTGCCCACACCCAGGCGCCTCCTGCGACCGCAGTCGCAGGTATTCCTCAACCGTTATTGCACTTTGCGGACAGAGGCCGGCCGCGGGCCCTGCCAGTTTCGAGCGAACCCCTGGGCGCCACGGGTGCTGCCCTGACAGGCAAACCAACATCCACTGATGCTCGCCGCTGCAGCTCTTCGCCTTGGCTGTGCGGCGGTCGATCACTGGGGAGGGGGGAACCAGTACAGAGAGCAGCCACTTCCTGCATTCGTTTGAATCCACCGGGCCCCTCGTTGGCCGGCGCCAAGCGATCTCTTAGTGATGCAACATGCCTTTGAATTTGACTCCCTTTGACTCGTTTGACCAGTCCGACTGCACAGCTGGCGCTTTGGCTTTGAGCCCGGCGCCTGCCCTCACACCATGGATATCTCAGAGCCTCGTTTCTTGACGCTTGCCACTCCACGCTGAAGCAGAGCGCGCTTCAATTGTTGCCGAGGTCGGCGGTACAATCATCACCCCTGCCCAGTGCCTACTCGTCGCAGAGGCGAGCATGCGCCTCTGAGCGCGTGCAGAGCGGTGCAACCTCCTGTTTGTGGCATCTATATTGGAATTTCATTGGTTTTAATGCAGATTCAGGCGTCGGTTCAACCTCTTGCAAAATGGCTTCGTGTAGGAAGGGTGGGCGTAGAGTAGCAAGGGCCAAGGCCCCTTGCAAGAGGCGCGCAGTATCGGTTTTAACACCAGGTTGCGCGAATGCTGAGGCGCACTTGGGTGATCGCTGTGCAGGCGACAGGGATGCTGCAGCAGGCGTTGTTCGCCAAGCGGTCAACGGGGTTTGATGCAGCCGCTATGCTTGCCAGCCGCCGTCTTCCTGTTTCAGCTGTGGATTGGGGGCGCAAGGAGCTTCGAGAACGGCGTCAGCGAATGCTTCACCGCTAACTATCGTGCTCCAAGCGCGGCAGAAATGGCTATTGGGGGTGCGGTCGCGGGGATGGCTGTCCGACAGCGAGCGGCGATGCGGGTGGCCGCATCGGCGCCGCTGGGTGATGGCGCATCAGTCACCAGAATGGCACCCCGGGAGAACGCTCAGCGACATGACCAACCATGCATACGCAGTATTTGTAATCATTTTGTGGCTCGCGAACGGGCCAGCACACCACCGACGCTCCCAACGCAATCGCGATCGCTGTCGGAGGCCTCCTTGATAGCACATTGGCCTGAAAACTTGAGAATGCTAGGCATTGAAAAACGGCTCTCGCTGCAGCTCCGTGCGACGCGCCACGCACCTGCTGCTGCAACATCAGCTGACGCCCGGCAGCATCAGCGGCGCAGCAGATGCCACGCCACCCCTCCTCCATCGCCGGCGCCGGCGAGCCACAGCGGCGAAGCTGCGCCTGACCGGCACACGGCGGCCGAGACCAGCACAAGCTGCAGCGGCGGCGACGGCGGCGGCGGCGGCGGCAAGGGCAGCAGGCGGCGGGTGCTGCTGCGCGGCAGCCTGGCGCCGCTGCTAGTGCCGATGGTGGTCGGCAGCGACGACGCGACCACCATAATCAACAGCGTGCTTTCGGGTTACGGGCTGCCGACGCTCAAGGCATCAGCGGGTTACAAGGTGTGGGACGAGTTTGCAGATGAGTACACATTCGAGGTGAGTCGCGGTGAGGGGGCTACTCGGGGATTACAGGGTGACAAATAATCACAGGGGGTGATTTGAAAGTTTTCGAAGATTCTGCATCAACTCAGGAGGCAAATGATTTCAAATAGAAGTATGTCAGAGGGGCATTGGATGCAGAGGGTGGCACGTTTTCTAGGCAGGTGATGGGGGTTGTTGAGTGTGTGCGCTTTGCGGGGGGGGAGGGGGGTCGGTCCCCACGATCGCTGGCGGACAGGGGGCCCGTGAAGCAGTTGAGATGCAGGGACGACCTACACCTGCGGGTTCGGCTGAGCAGCGGCGTAGTGCGGCCGAGAGGTGGTGTGTGTGCTGTGCAGGTTCCTTGAACTTTGGGGGGTTGTGGGGTGGGAGGTGGCGGGAACGGAGGCTGAGGTTGCAGCAACTCATGTACAAAGCCGCGAGCCTGGTGTCGCGGCACGTGTGCACGATGAAAGCTTCGTGTCGAAAAACGGGGGGAAGGGCCCGCCTCAAAAATGTAATTCCCACGTGCGGGACAAGGCGCCACCACCCCCTGGAACTGGACGCCTCAAAACCCAACGCCCACACACTCCCTCTCCCTTCAGTATCCGAAGGCCTGGGTGAGCCGCCCCAACAGCCTCAGGAAGGGCGTGTACATTTCCGATTTCCAGGCGGGTAGCGCGGCAGCCAGCGGGAAGCCGGCGGGAAGCTGGCCTAAGTTCTGTTGCCACGCGCTCCCGGGAAAAGCGTGCGTGCCGCAAGGCCGGGGCACCAGCTTACCTGCAAAGCCGCTTTGTCGCCAAGAATGAACCACATGCGTGCCCGCTGCGCCCGGCGGGGCTGGAAGCACGAAATCTCGGATGTGTGACCTCGGACGCGTCGAACCTCGCCCCGCAGACCGCCGACAAGATCGCGGTGGAGGTGCTCGGCATTCCCGAGGACGGCGACCTGGCGACTGCCGCGGTGACGGCCGCGGTGCTGCCTGGCGGGGGCCGCCTGACGCAGGACGATCTGCTCACGCTGCCGCCCAAAAGTGACGTCAAAGTGACGTCACTCACGTTGGACGGGCAGGTGCGCGGATTGGACTCCCGTGCCGGACAGATTTGATTGGAGGGTTGGTCCCGGCAACGGTTGGGCGTGCCGCTGTGCTTTGCTTGTGAACTTGTGAATGTTGGAGGGAGTTGTGGGATTCGGTCGTGAATGGCAGGGGGGCGCCTGACACAGGGCGACGTTCTCACGCCGCCCTTGAGTTCAGGGTTTCAGAGCCATGCCCGCCACGATTGACGGGCGCTGCTTTGCGGGCGGCGCCCGGGGCGGCCTGCTTCAAACCTCTTGCTGCGCGCAGGCCGGCCCCTGCGTCGCCGGTGCCCGTGCCTAACCTCTTTTCCCCGCCCGCCGCGGTGCGGTTGATGCCTTCAGGGTAAAGCATGTTGAGTCAGAACGGTCAAGCCTTTAAAACAAAGCATATCAGCCCCTAAACCCTGACCCAACCCTCTGCCCCTGTTTTGCCCACAGGAGTACACATACCTCGAGTTCCCCTCAGGTGCGCACTGCGCCGGCCGCCCGGCGCCCCTGTGAAGATCACCCGATGTGCTTCTGAAAATGCTGGCAGCCGCGTGGGCATGTGAAGATGCAGAGGGTGGTGGGCCCTCAGGCGGACACAAGGTGTCACCAAGCAGCCGCTCTGCTCTGTGAATCCAGGCAACGTCTTTGTGAGCCAACAATCCTGGGATCGCAGCCGGCACCGCCAAAGACGCATGACGCAACAACAGCAACGGCCCCAAACCGCCCAAAGCCCCCCGAAACCGCCGCCCGGCTGCCCGCAGAGACGATCACGAGATCCGGGTACCAGATACGGCGGCAAAATTTTGCGGTGGCGGCCGTGAAGCGGGGGAAGCTGTACACCATCGCGGCCAGGTGATTCCACTGCATGCAATTTTGTGGCTTGCAATGTCTTTGTGGAAGCTGGACTTTCATTACATTTGAATCGCAATTTTGTCACGTGGTGCGGCCGCGGCCTTTGTGGTTGTACATGTCGCATGATCGGAACAGAGCGGTGGCACGTGGCGGTGCATGTGCATGGGGTGGAGGCAGGGTCCATGGAGGAAGTCTCCATTGCCCACCTCCTGGGTTCAAAGTGCTGGCCAGAGCGCCCAAAGATCAACCCGGCCCGCCTGCCGTTTCCCACATGCAGCGCGCGGGGCGATCAGTACAGCGAGGCGAAGCGGCAGCTGCTGCAGCACGTGGTGGAGTCGTTCCGTGTTCGCTGACGTCATCATGACGTCAGGTGATGAGAGCTACAGAAGCGTGGCGTCACGATTACAGAAGCGTGAAATCAACCCCCAATCACTTTTCTCAGGCGGCCAGCAAGCAGTGCCATGACAGCCGCAGCATGGACTGATCTTCAAGACTGTGCGCTGTGCGTTCCCCTGGATACTTGTTTGCCCCAGCGTCCTCCTGGGTCGAGGTAACCATGGTTTTTTTTGTGTGCCTCAAACCACCTGCTGATGGCCAGCATCAGATCCCCGCTGCAGTCCCCGTTGCAGCAATACGTCACGTGGAAATGCAGCAGTCCAGGCAAGAGGGTGGATCCATGGTCAAGAAGCGATCCCGCCTGCTGCTTCCTTTTCAGTTAGCATGCCCCATCAGTCAGTGCATTCCTGGAGTCTTGCCCATGCAACACGAAGCCCCTGCCCACACTATCAAGTGCTGAGCAGGATCTCGATCACTATTGACCAATGTAGGTCAGATTCGACCATTCTGAGTGCCCCTTGTGCCATTTCAACACACTCCGCCTGTTCTATCATTCTAGCTCCAAACCAGTCGCACGCACCAGCGCTGTGCAATCAGATACCATTGGCAAGTATGTGTCTACCATCTTTGGAACATCCGAAATTTGCTATTAGGAGAGGTCGGGTGGTGGCGCCCCTCCGTGATGCCGTGAGTTGCCGGACACATGCAGGCCGGCGAGAGTGGGAAGTCACGGGATGCTGCTTGCACCCGCCTCGCGCCGCAAGTGCCTGGCAGACGCGCCGAGAGTATAGTTCAGAGATTCTGTACGTACCATGCGGACATACTTGAGAGATGCTGGGAGCAGGGCATGCGCTTTGCCCGGGGATCATCCGCATGTGACAATGATCAAGCTCGAGTTCTTCCGTGTTACCACTTCTTGGCAGCAGGTGTGTGTGGTGGTGTCCAGGCACCGCGCCGCTGATATGTGCCTGCCTATCCATCACATCAGCGCTCTGTGATACCGCTGGTTTTTGAACGGCACCCCGTGCTTCCCATCAAACCCGGGTGTTCTGCCGGTGCGGAGTAGTACCGCGAGGGAACCTCAAAATAGAGCTGATCAGACGTGCTAGCAGCGGGCAGCTAGCGGCTGCGGCGACAGCAAGCGGCGGACACTACGCGCACCCGCAGCGGGCGCGCCAGACGAGCGTGCGGCGGATACAATGGGCGCGGGGCGCCTCGAAGCGGTGGTGGCGGGGGCTTCAAAGGCGCAGACGGCAGCGGGCGACGCGGCGTGGTGCGCATCCGCGCTGTCGGCCTACAGGCGTGCCAAGCCGGCCCCCCACCGTACGAG
>NW_014010345.1:0-6771 GCF_000611645.1 Monoraphidium neglectum
TCACACACACACACACACTCTCTCTCTCTCACCCACACACACCCGCAAACACACACACACACACACACACACACACACACACACACACATACACACACACACACACGCACACATCCATGTCCCCAGCACCACCCTCTGCCCACCAGTCGGCGTCTGAAAAGTCCACCCAGGCGGCGCGCAGCCTGCGGCCGTCCATGGCGCCCAGCGTGGCCAGCACCCCCGCCAGCTGGGCGTACTTGGCCATGGAGTCACCCAGGGCGCTGACGTCACCGCCGCCGCCCTCCAGGGCGCCGCCGGCAGTCAGGTACGAGTCCAGCCAGGACTGAGGGGGGGGCACGCGCGCGCGTGTGTGTGTGTGTGTGTGCGTGTGTGTGTGTGTGGGGGGGGGGGTGGTTTGTGGGGGCAGGGAGTAAGGGTTGCGGGTGCCAAGATGGATGGGGGATTGGGCAGGAGGGCCACAGCGTTGGGGTTTACGGCTGTTGGTGGGCGCCTGGCCCATGATTTGGTCCAGCGAAGAGCACGGGCGGGGCGCGCAGGGAGGGCGTGGGGCTGCAAGGGTACGAGAGCACAGCAGTGCACGCGGTGACCAGCGGAAGCGGAAATGGCTTTGAAATTAAATCAGAATTAATGTTCTCACCGCAAGGAAGTCGCCGTCCAGTGAGGACAGGGTGAAGAGCACGTTGGCGCACGCGGCGCTGTCCGCAGCCAGGCCGCCCTCAAACGCGGCCGCCATGAACTCCGACAGCCAGGCCCGCCCCGGGTGCGCCCCCATGGCGGAGAGCGACCAGAGCAGGCCGTTGCGGGCGCGCGGCGTTAGGCGGCGGAGGGAGGGCTGCAGCTGGGCCAGCGCGGCGCCGAGCCACTCGGGTGGCGGGGGGCGGCGCAGGAGCGCCAGAGACCTGGGGGTGCCCGTTGCGGCGGGGTTTGGGCTGGTTTCAGGGGTGGACCATGAGAGATGCGGAGAAGTCTGCACTCCGCACCAAGTCAAATTGGGACGATGCGGCACGCCCTGCACGCGGCACCACCAACGCCCTGCACAGCCGCGCCACCAGCCCACACAGCAGCACCCAGCAGCTGCCCCGGCTCGCGGCGTGCGCGTCAGCGGGGCGTGTGCGTCTGCTACCTCTCCCCCCCCTCATCCCCCCCCTCATCCCGGGGGCAGCGCACCACAGCACGTTGGTGAGCTGGTGGCCGCTGAACCCGGGCAGCGCCGCGCGCGCCGCCGACAGGAATGCGGCCATCCAGCCGTCCCCCGGCCGGTGGTCCAGCCGCGCGAGCGCCCAGATCGTGTTGGACAGCTCCAAGGGGCGGAAGCTTCCCAGGGCGCCCTCGCTGCGCGCCAGCATCCCAGACAGCCAGCCGCCGTCGAGCCGGCCGCCGGCGCCGAGCTTGGCCAGAGACGCGAGCGTGCAGGAGAACGCCTGCGGAGTGATGGCCACCGCGGGGGCCGCGTCGGCGGCGCCGCCGCCGTCTGCAAGCTGCTCCCCGCTGCTGCCCCCGCCGCCGCCGCCGGCCGCCGCGGAGAGGAAGGCGGAGAGCCATTCGTCCGGGGGCGGCGCCCCCAGCGCGGCCAGGCCGTAGATGCTGTTGCTGAGCGCCTGCGGCCCGTAGCCCGCCAGCTGCGGAGCGCTCGCCTCGAACACCGCTGCCATCCACTCCTTGCGTGGGGCCGCGCCCAGCGTGCCGGCCGCCCACAGCATCGTGCTCGCGTCCTGCGGGCTGGCGGCCCCCAGCCCGAGCCGCAGCACCTCCGACTGCCACGTGGTGTAAAACGCGTCGCCGGGCGGCCGCCGCATGACCGCGAGCGAGTAGAGCAGCAGCGCGCAGTCGGTGAGGCAGCAGCGGCCGCCCTCGAGCGCCGCCGCCGCCGCCGAAAGATACGCGTCCGCCCAGGGCGCATCGGGCCGGAAGCCCGTGCGCGCCAGGCCCCAGAGCGCCGTCGCCAGCTGGCGCCCGCTCATCGCGGGCGCCAGCGCGAGCGCGCGCGTGCCGAGCGCCGACAGCAGCGGCCGGCGCCGCGGGGGCGAGGGGCGGGCGCGGGGCCGCCACTGCTGCTGCTGCTGCTGCTGCTGCTGCTGCTGCTGCTGCTGCTGTGGCGCGGCCCCAACGCTGACGGTGGGCGCCGAGCGCGACGCGTCGTCGACGGCGGGCGCCGAGGCCAGTGCCGCGTCGAGCTGCGAGCCGAGCCCCGACTGCGACAGTTTGGCCAGGCCCCAGAGTGAGGCGGCCAGGCTGGCCGGAGTCGTGTGCCTCAGCCGCTGCGCCAGCAGCCCGCACAGCAGTCGCAGCACCCCCGCGCCGCCGTCGCCTTCCGGGCCACCTCCCGCTTCCCGCCGCAGCCGCTCGCCCTCCTCCTCCCGCTGCTGCGGCTGCTGCTGCTGCTGCTGCTGCTGCTGCTGCTGCTGCATCAGCGGCGCGGCCGCCGCGCTGAGCTGCGCTGCGCGCGAGAGGAGCGCGGCAACGTGGATGTGGTCTAGGCGGGATGCGTTTGCGGCCGCAAGCTCCTGCAACTGCTGCAGCGTGACTGCGCCTGATATAGCGTTGGTGAGAAGCTTCGCCACATCGACGCGCGCCCGCCGCGGGCGGCCGGGCGGCTCGTCGTGCGCGCCGCGCGCCGCGGGCGTGCGCCGCGGCTGCTGCGTGGGCGGAGGGGCGACGACGGCGGTCGACGCGGCCCCGGCCTGCTGCCGCTGCTGCTGCTGCTGCTGCTCGCGCCGCGCACGGCTGGAGACCCAGGTGCCGCTGCCCTCCTCGCGCGGGACGGCTGCGAGCGTCCAGTGGGGGCGATTGCGCCTTGCGCCTCGCCAGGCTGCCGGCGGCGCAGGAGGGCGAGCGCCTGCGCTGCTGCCCGTCACAGGGCACATGGAGCGCAGGGGCGCACCCATTACGCTATAATACCGTACACAGCTAAATTTTATTCACTCGCTGTGCATGGTCACGCCGGCCATCTACAAGGTCGTGAGTGATTGCTCGCTAGTTTTCTTTGCAGGGGAATGCTATGTACGGTACAACTGTGGTTGGCAATTTCTTCATCAAAGTCTATTTGACAACAAATCCGAATGCTCAACAACAGCGGTGACAAGTGACTCGGATGGAGGCCGCCGGCACGGCAGCGCAGCAGCAGCAAGACCGAAAGGCCAGCCCTTTGCCCCAGGCCACGCCAGGCGGCTTCGGCTCCTTTCACTCTGGAGATGTGGAGGTGCTGATCCGTCAGCCGCACGGTGCATACACGCCGCCGCCCCCGCCGTTTGAATCGCCGCCGCAGCTCGCGCCGGACCTTGCCACCCGCCCCTTTGGCGCGGCCTTCCGCGACCAGTTCCTGATCGACTTTGATTCTTGGACGTTTGTGAATCACGGCGCGTTCGGCGGCGTCCTGGCAGCAGTCGCTGACGACGCGGAGCGGTGGCGGCGCCACTGCGAGCGGCAGCCGCTGCGGCACCTGGACAGGCGAGTGCCGTGCGGCGCACGCGCAAGGGCGCGGCGCGCTTGCCCAGCGCTCATCGCCGTACAGCAATAACGGCACGAAGTCGACGCCAGACCTCCGAGGACGTCAACCCTCCCATCCTCAGGCGCATGCGTGCCGCGCGCCGGCCGCCCGGGCTGGCAGGTGCTACTGTTGCAGGCTGCCGTGTACGCACCTGCACTCGCAGTGTGGCGCTGTTCTTTCCACGCCGTCCCGTTGACCCTTGCGCTCCAATCCTTTCCAGGGAGCTGTTCCCCCAGCTGGTGCGCGTGATACGCGACGTCGCGGCCTTCTGCGGCGCTGAACCCCAGGTCAGGGTCAGAGGGGGGGGGGCGGCGCCACAATAGCACGGCGTTGCACCAGCCACCCTGCCGCCACGCACACACAGCCCCCACCAGCCGCAAGCCGACCGCCGCACGCCCACGACCCAGACCCTGCATTCATTGCAACGTTAAAGGACGCGGCTGCATTGACAAAACCCAATGTGACCCGCCCGACCATCACAACGCCCGCTGCGTGTCGCCTTCGTATCGCGCCCGCTCGCGGGCAACAAAACATCCTCAATCCCCCGGCTGGTACCTGCCATCAGCTCAATGCGCTCACCCCCCGTAAGAACCGCGAAGTTTCAACCTCACATTCAAACCCGGATCCACCCCACGTCCCAAACCCTGTCCTCCTGGTAGGACCTGGTGCTGCTGCCCAACGCCACGACAGCGCTCAATGTGGTCGTCACCAGCGTGGTGGGCGGCCTGGGGCCGGGAGACACCGTCTACAGCCTCGACATAGGGTGGGCGCGCTCGCGCAGAGATGTGCATGCTTGTGTGTGTGTGTGTGTGTGTGTGCATGCTTGTGTGTGTGTGTGCGCGCGCGTGTGTGTGTGTGTGTGTTTGTCGTCGGCCCACCAAATGCCGTCCACTTCATCAGGACAGGCTGCCACGAGCCCACACCCCCTAAGATCCGCCCCCTCCCCCCTCAACCCCCTCCTACCCGGCCCGGCAGCTACGGCTCTGTCAAGAAGATGCTGGCGGTGGCCTGCGCGCGCAGTGGGGCCGCGCACGTCAGCGGGGCCGTCCCCCTGCCAGTCAGGTCTGCGCGGAGTTTGAGGGCACCTGGTTGCGTGCAGGGGCGCAGCCCCCTCGCGCCCCCCTTTCCCTGCGCTTCACACCTCAGAAGCTACGCCGAGCGTCCCCTCCCTGTACCCATGTCTGTGTGCTGCCCCCCACATGCAACCTGCGGCTGCTCCTGCCAACCTCGCGCCCCCTGTGCCCCGTGAACACGACCCGACCCCTCACCAGCGGCCCCGACGCCATTGTTGCGGCGGTGGAGGCCACCCTGCCGCGCGGCGCGGCCCTGGCAGTGTTTGACTTGGTCACCTCCAACAGCGCCCTGGCGCTGCCTCTGGACAGGATCATCGCTGTCTGCAGAGACAGGCGCGCACACGCAACTGCTGCGGGGGCGGCAGGTCGAGATTGAACATGCGTACATGGTGGTTGATTCGGCAAGCAGCTGCTGTGCAGCTGGCAGGCCGGGCGGTCAGGCACGCTCGCCTGTCCTTGCCGATGCAGAGGCCTCGCCGCAAGGGGCCGTGACCTAGACAGCACGATGCCAAGCCATTGCTCGAGCACCGCATCAGCTGCCCCTGGATAACATGCGAAAGCCTGAATTACGAGAGGACCCCGTCAGCTGCCATGTTCGGCAGAGCGCCGCAAGGCGTTGCAACCCGACACCCCTCGTGCCCAACTGCTGCAGGGGCGTGCCTGTGCTGATCGACGGCGCCCACGCGCTGGCCCAGCTGCCGCTCGACCTGGGGGCCCTGGGGGCGGACTACCTCGTGTCAAACTGCCACAAGTGGCTCGGCGGCGCGCGCGGCGGCGCGCTGCTGTGGGTGCGGCGCGCGCTGCAGGGCGGGGTGCGGCCGCTGGTGGTTTCTCACGGGTCGGGCTGCGGCTTCCTGTCAGACTTCATTTGGGACGGTGAGGCGGGCCGCGCCCTGGGCCCCGCGAGGCTGCGGCTCTTCTTCCCCAGCACTATGTGTGATGGTTTTGAGGGACCCAAGCCCATGCCTGTTGTGTTTCCTGGTTTGAGGGAGGAAGCCGCGCTCCACTGGTGTGAGTGTTTTCAGACGCCTGCCCCCTGGCACTGACGCGCATGGAGTCCGCGTCTTTGCTCAAATGTTCACGCCCCCGGCCCGTCGCCCCACCCCCCGGGCAGGCTGCCGCGACTACGCGCCCCAGCTGTCGCTCTCGACCGCCCTCGCCTGGTGGCGCGCCGTCGGGCCGGCCCGCGCGCGCGCCTACATGCACGGCCTGCTGCGGGACGCGGTCGCACTGCTGGAGCGCAGCTGGGGCACGCGCGCGCTGGCGCCGCCCGGCAGCGGCCTGGTGGCGGCCATGGCGTGCGTCGAGGTGCCGGCGGCGGCGGTGGCGGCGGTGCGGCGGCAGCGGCTGGGCAGAGGGCGTGCGGCGGGCGGCGAGGGGGGTGCGGGGGACGGAGAGCCGGTGGTGGTGGGGCCCCCGGTGTCAGAGGACGCATCGTGGCTTCAGGTGCGCGCTTGTTAACTTTTTCGGGAGGGGGAAGGGGGTTACCAGGCTGCGCTGCCAGGGCGAGTTCGGATCATTGTTGTCCCCTGCATGACGGGTTGCCGCGCAAGCCGTCAGCCCCCCGACGCGCGGCCTGTCGGGTGGCTGCTGCCGCGCCGCTCGTGTGCGGCGACGTCATGGCCCGGCCCCAGCTGCGGCCTTAGCTTGCGGTCCTGCCCCACACCCAACCCTCCCATGTGCTGCCCGCCTCTCCCGCGGCTGGCTGTGCCGCGCGCCACCCGACCCTCCCCCAGGACGCGCTGCACTTTGTCCACCGCGTGGAGGTGCCCGTGAAGCTGCTGGGCGGCTGCCTGTGGGTGCGTATCAGCGCGCACGTGTACAACACCCCGGATGACTACCAGCGGCTGGCGGACGCTGTGCTGGCCGTGGCGGGAGATGGCTGAGCGCGCAGGCTGTTTTTCTTTCATATGCAGCGAAATGGTGTTGTGCTGGTATTCCTGTTGGGTGTGGCAAGCTCCTGGCCCCATTTTCTGGGGGAAGCGCTGCAGGGTGGCCGAGGCTGCCCCTCTTGTAAACCTGGGCTTGGTCTTTCGGGAACCCTCGTGATCCCGAATTCTGCAGCTGAGCGGACACCCAACGATTACGCTCGACAATACAAACAGGGTGTGAAAGGCAACAAAGCCTGAAATACTGAACAGGAACACAGGGCGCGCGCACGCTGCACGAACCAGGCGGCAGCACACTCCCCAGGGGAAGGGGGGGCAGGGG
>NW_014010344.1:0-3912 GCF_000611645.1 Monoraphidium neglectum
TTCCAGGGCCGTTCCTCAGCGGACGTCGCCGCCGCGGCCGCCGCCGCCGCCGCTGCTGGCTTCGCGGCCGCCGGCGGGCAGGAGGCGTCCGGCGCGCTGCCGGGCACGAGCCCGCTGTCGGGGGGCCCAGATTTCGGGGCCTTTGAAAGCAGCTTTGGGCGCGGCGGCGCGGGCGGCTGGCCCAGCTAGCTTGCGGCCCATGCCACGCGCAGCCCCAGACGGCCGCGGGGCTGCTGCCGAAGGGCCTGTGATCGCCCAGCCTGGGCGCACAACTCCCACACGTCCACGTCCGGGCTGCGCTTGCGCCCGTTTTCCTGCCTGTTCTACGCCGGCAAAAGCGGGCGTCCGCGCATGCAGTGGCTGCACGCGGCGCACCGCGTGAGATTGGTCCCGATTGGGTCCGCGGAACTTGATTGCCGCGATTGCGGAAGGCTGCGATTGCGGGAGGCCGCCAGGCGCTTACCGCCCCCGTGCGCAGCCGTGCCCTGCCTTCCACGCGACAGCTCGGGCAGGGCAGCCGCTGGCGCGCCTGCGCCAGCGCAGGGGCTCCTCTCTGTGCTGTGATGGTGCGGGCCAGCACTGCTTTGCGCAACCGTCGTCGCGCTGTCCTTGCGTCGCTGCTCGGCGTGGCCGATCGTGGGCGCGCGTTTTGGATGCCGCGCGTGGGCGCTTTGCACTGGGTGCGTCCACCGTCTTGTCAGCACCCTATGACTGATTGTGCAAGCCAGTCGGCGCACTCGCCCAGCTTGCAGCCCAACTTGACTATGCTGCTGCGGGCGGCACCCCTTGTTGGGGTCATCGTCCGTGTTGTGCCCGCCCTGCGCTTCGGCTGGCTGCCTGTTGCGACTGCTCAGCAGTGGCGCGCACGGCAGCGGGTGGGCGAGTGTACCAACAGCCTCACCTTCTTTGAGGGGTCGGCCCCCGAGCGACCCAGTAGGTTTTGCTGAAGATTCACACATGCACACGCGCGGATACAAACACCAGATCCCAGGTTTTTCCCTCACAACAGGCGCTGTGGCCTGTGGCGCACCCGCGTCAAGAAGCCCAGCTTTTGGCCCCTTCCCCCACGCACAGACACACACACACACACACACACACACACACACACACACACACACACACACACACACACTCGCGCGCACCCACGCCATTTGCCGCGCCGCACATCGGTCGGCGTGACACGCTTTCTCTTGACTAGCCGCGGCTCTACACCGGGCACGCCGGTTTGATGCGCAGGCACGACAGCGCACGCAGGCCCTTGCACGTAGCCACACACGCCACAGAAGAGAGCAGAACTCCTGACTGCACTTGCTGACCCACCGGGATTCTGGCCGGCCCCATGACAAGCCCATGGGGGCCCCAGGGAGGGCGCGTGTGGCCTCGCTGCGCCAGGGCGCGGAACACGACCCCCGGGACCCAGGGCGGGGCCGGCACGGGTAAGGGAGGGGGCGCGGGCCGGCCCACACACCCCGGTCGCGCGCTCGCCGCAACGGCTGCATCCGCTGACCCGTGTGCGCCGTGCGCCGCATGCGCCCCCCTCCCGTGTCAACCCACGGGCTGCTCACCTTCGTTTGATTCACCCTGTGCTGGCCTCTGCGGCGCTTGGAGGCGGCGATTTGATTCAACAGCGAGCGGACGTACAGCATACCGTTGCCACGCTTTCATGCCGCTGACTCATGACTGGAAGAAATAGGGCCGGTGTGGCGCGCGTGTTAGCACAGCACACAAGAACTGTTCTCTGCACACATACGCACCGCTGCGCCCCTGAGCAGCCGGTGCGGCACCTCGCACCTGCCTTGACCTCAAACACTGCGGGTGTCAGGCTCGCGCAAAGCTCGTGCCACTGCCAAGTCCCATGCACACACAGCATGTTGCAGCGCAGCACCGCCGGCGCCCCACCTGCACCTATTTGGTTACAAGCATGTGTGTTTCACTCACAGGGGTAGTCTCATTGTCTACCAGCCTGCTAGGGCCTCTTTTGCCCGCACGCCCATCGTGTGAGGCACAATGCCCAGCAGATGCACGGCGATGGCTGCTCTGTTCCCTGCACTCACTCCGTCTAGCTCGCAGGATGCATAAATCCATTGGCTTGCCCACTCCCTGACCGGCACACACGACTGCTTACGCAACCGCAGACAGGCAGCAGACTGATACACCCTGTCCTACTTGGCACGTGTCGCACCCCGCTGCACTTCACTCCCCCCTCGCCCCAACGAGAGACCGAGTTTGATGGACAACTCAGCAATTCGATGCAGCGCCCCCAATGACTCACATCCACTAGTTGTGTGTAGGCCTTTCTGTGGACAGACCGTCCGACGGATTTGTAATGGACACATCTTCACACACTCGTGGCGCCGAGTTGGCTCAGCCTGCATGCTCAAAGGTGTTCCAGATGACAATTTCCAGCGCAGATGTTCCAATCACCACGGAGGCGTCTACCTTACCGTATGGTGACGGACAAGTTTTGACTGCACAAACTGCACGGAGCGGGCCATGCTCATGTCTAGTGGTGAGAGGCAGCGGCTTGGGCAGCGGTGGGGTTGGAAACCTATTGGCAAGGGTGTTGCGAGCATCACATGCTGGGGTGGGATTTTCTTTGCAGGATGAGCGAGGCTGATTACGCATGCATATCAGGCACAGTTTGGCTAGCGCTTTGCGCTTGGAAGGATGCTGATGCACTGTGCGGGCCCGCCTCTGGCCCTCTAGTCGTCGGGCCGGGTGCCAAGCGAGGGTTGCAAGTGCTGCAGGCAGTTATGCATGGCGGTGGGTGTGCATGCCCGCCGGCAGACAGGCCGCATTTGCAATGATACGCAACTCATTGAGTTAAGGATGAATTTCGGGCCTGCAGCCGATGTGGTCGGTGGCCCCACGGGGATGCGCCTGGCCCCAACGCATGGTCCCTGTGCTGGAGCCAACCCGTAGGCGAGTCCTGGTTCTTCACAAGCATAACAATTAACGGTTTCACAGCAGGTTTTGCTTTGTATCATCATAAAGCGACAGGAAACCTTCATTCAGAAAAGCAAACCCTCCGAAGAAAAGCAACGCGCAGCGATAGGCCCGCTCCGCACGAGCTCGCTTCTACCCGGTGAACAAGTCGTGGATTAATCACCATGAACAAAACCACGATCCCGGCCGCGCAGCGGGCCAACCTGCCCGTGACGACACGCGCGGCACGCCGCGCTGTGCGCGCACACACCGCGTCGATCCCAACGGCTGTGGAGCAGGCGGAGGGCACGAAGGCACCGCACTCGGGCCTCAAGCACCTGTCTGAGGATGCCAAGCAGCGCGCCGTGGCCGCGACGTGCGTGTCTGTGGGTGTTTGACCATTCCCGCCCGTTTTGTCGTCCTCGCGCCCTGACTTCGGCGAAAAGCCCACCTGCTGCCTTTGGACGCATGAAATTGTTGGCATGACCATTTTTTGCTGCCTTTGGACGCATGAAATTGTTGGCATGATCATTTTTTGACATGCTGGCACGCAAGCATCACAACAGGACCCAGCAAGCCCCCCTCTGATCCGCGCCTGCGGCGTTGTCGCAGCACCCGGGCCCCCTCACACAACCCCTGCCTGCTTGGCCCCCTGATCTCCAGCAAGAACAAGTTTGAAAAGGTCAAGGTGGAGAAGTGCGGCTCGAACCTCTGGACCGAGGTCCATGAGCTGGCGGCCAAGCTCAGGTGCGCGCTTGGGCCCACACTGCGCGCACGGCGCGGTTGCTTTTGGGCCCGAGAAGCATGCGCCACGCCCGGCCGGCCCCCTCAACAACGGCCGCACGCCCTGGTGAGGGCCTGGAGGGAGGCCCTCATCATGGCACTGCAGCTCCGACCGCATGCGAGCTCCCCGCACTCCCCGCATGGCTGCGTGCCCGCGCCATGCGGCGCGGACGGCCCGCAGCCGCCCCCCCCCCCCCCCCCCCC
>NW_014010344.1:4146-6998 GCF_000611645.1 Monoraphidium neglectum
TGCGCCCGCTGGCGGCGCCGGCCCCGCGTTTGACCGACCCCCTTTTTGGCCGGCCCCGCCCCCAGGGAGGGCACCTCCACCTGGGAGGACCTGAACCTGGATGATGTGGACATCCGCCTCAAGTTTGCCGGCATGTTCCACCGCGGCAAGCGCACGCCGAAGCGCTTCATGATGCGCCTCAAGGTGGGCGGCGTGCATGGGTTCGTGCATGCGGTGTTTGCAGGCACGCGCGTCGACTGCGTGCGCGCCGGTCCGCAACCCGGACGGCAAACAGGCGGCATCTATGCGTGGGCATGTTGCGGCGGCTGGCTGCACAAACATATGCGCCCCTACTGTTGTGGGTTAAGCGGGGTGGTCTGTGGAGTATGGTTGATTGTTGCTTGGCTGGCTCGAAGGGCGGGGGTCCTCTGCTGACTCTTCCTGGAATCATTCAAACGCCGCGGCCGCGCAGCTGCCCAACGGCGAGGTGACCTCCGACCAGCTGCGCTACCTGGCCTCTGTGCTGGAGCCCTACGGCGAGGACGGCTGCGGCGACATCACCACGCGCGCCAACCTGCAGGTGAGGGAGCTGCGACCACTCAGTGCCTCCCTGCATGTTGCCTGCTTCGCGCTCCCTGTGTACCTGCTGGTTTGCCATGTGCCGGTATATCCATATAAGATACTCGTGTGCCCGCCCCCCTCCCACCGCAGCTGCGCGGTGTCAAGCTGGAGGATGCCGACAGGATTGTGGCCGGCCTCATCGAGAGGGGCATGAGCAGCTTCCAGGTGCGCGCCGCCGCGCGCGGTGCCGCGCCGCACTCTGATGCTGCGCGGGGTGCATTCGCGCCGCATCGTTCCGCCGGCATCGACCGCGGGCCTGTCGAGCTTGTGGTGGGTGTGGCTGACGCCCCAGGCACCATTTGTGACGCCTGTTCCGCCCGGCCCCAACCCCCCAAAAGGCTGGCATGGACAGCGTGCGCAATCTGACCGGCTCCCCCATCGCGGGCATCGACCCCCACGAGCTGTTCGATGTCAGGTGGGGCCGTGGCAGGACAGAGGGTCTTGGGTTCACGGGTGCGGTAGGGTAGGGCGCGGGGGGCGGCTGGTTTGGACGGGATGCCTGTAGTGGCCCGGGGGGGCCGCTGCCAGCCCTGCCCTCCCTGGTGCTGTGGGGCAGAACGGCCTGTCCGGGGTGCAACTTCCTGCGCCACCAGCCCACACCATCCACCCCCTCCCCTGCGCCCCGCCCCCCAGGCCGATGCTGCGCCAGATGAACTCGGTGCTGTTCAACGATGGCCGCGGCAACGAGGAGTTCGCCAACATGCCCCGCAAGATCAACGTCTGCGTCTCGCCCAGCCGCGACGACTTCCCACACACACAGGTGGGGGGGCTACGGGTGCAACGTGGCTCGCGCGGCAGCTGCCTGGCCTCACGTGTGGTGCTCAGACCCAAGCTTGGCCTTGCACCAGCGACCGGCTGGGGTGCCACGCAGCACGGAGCCGGTGGCGATTTTTGGTTGACTGGCTGTGCAGCAGCAATCGCTTTATGTGACGCTTCTTCAAATCAAACTGCCCTGCCATCGCACCCCGCTGTGCCCAGATCAACGACCTGGGCTTTGAGGCCGTGGTCGACCCCGCCACGGGCGGCCTGCTGTTCAACGTCGTGGTGGGGGGCTACTTCTCCCTCAAGCGCAACATGATGAGCCTGCCCCTGGGGGTGGCTGTCAGCGAGGACCAGGTCGTCGACTTCACAGTGGCGGTGCTGCGCGTGTTCAGGTGGGGGCGCACCACGCACACAGGGGGGATTGTGAGGCGCCGCCCCGCAGCCCCGCAGACGCCGGCTGGCGCTGCCGGTGTGCCCAGGAGTTTAGTGACACTGTGGAGTGGCGCGGCAGGCCAGGTGCCGTTTGGGCTGTCTAAAGCGGTGGTCATCAGTGTGAAGGGGGGGCTCAAACCTCTCACCGCGGCGGCACGGGCCATGGGCACCCCTGCAGGGACTACGGCCCCCGTGCCGACCGCCAGAAGACGCGGCTGATCTGGTGCATCGAGGAGCTGGGCTTTGAGGGCTTCATAGCCAAGGTGCGCACTGCTGAGCCTTGTGGGAAGGCCCCTCAGACTGGGGGCCTGCGCCCTGGAAACTTGTGCGCCGCCCGCTGCCCCTGTGCATACGCATGAGGTGCCTCGAGACTCGGTGTCCAGAGGCTTGCAGCTCTCCTGGCTACGCTGGTCACGCCCTCAGCCTGCCACTGAGGCCTCCACAATCTTTTGCCGTGTTGCCGTCCGCCCCTCCTTGCTGCAGGTGGCTGAGTTCATGGGTGTGGAGGGCTTCAGGCCGGCGGTGCACGTGGCCCACGATGAGCCCTGGGAGAGGCGCGACCTGCTGGGGGTGCACCCCCAGAAGCAGGTGCGCGGCGGCGGCCGGGAGCCAGCCGGGGCCAGCTGGGTTCAGCTGGGGACGTGCAAACGCGGCGCATGCGATGCAGACAATGCAGCGCTGGCGGCACCCTCCGCCGGCCAACGGCGGCGCACACGCTGACGAACTCGCACCCGCCCGCCTTTGCGGCCCACCGTCCCCCCGCAGCCCGGCCTCTTCTGGGTGGGCGCCAGCATCCCCTCGGGCCGCCTGCAGACGCAGGACTTCAACGAGCTCGCGCGCATTGCAGAGCGCTACGGCGACGGCACGGTGAGAGCGACCCCGGCCAGGATGGCCACTGCCAGCACTCACGCCTGCCCGCTGCCTGCTTGCGTGCACACTTAGAAACAAAGCCCTGGCTGCTGCGCAGCGCGGTCCCCTCGGCTGGGTCCCGACATGGCTGGGCTGTGCGGCACCTCGTCCTGTTCGACCCCCCCCCCCCCGCGCGCCCGGCCCTAATC
>NW_014010343.1:0-6758 GCF_000611645.1 Monoraphidium neglectum
CTCCCTCGGCTGGAGCGCCAACTTTGCCGCCCGCTACACAGTCGGCGCCGAGGTCGGCCGCGGCAGCTTCGGCGTGGTGCACGTGGCCGTGGCCACCGACACGGGCCGCCACGTCGCCGTCAAGGTGCTCCCCAAGTGCCGCCCCAGCCCCGGTTGCAGCCCGGGCGCCAGCCCGCAGTGCACTGATGGCGCGCAGCAGCTCGGCGGGTCTCAGCACCTGGAGGCCATCGAGCGCGAGGCCGAGACGTGGGAAGCCCTGCAGGTATTGACACACACGTACACACACGCGCACGTGCACCCACACGCGCACGCATGCGGCCGCACAACCCTGCTCAACTGCGTCCATCGCACTCTCCTTGCGTCGCAGTCGGCCCCGCACGCGCGCCTGCACGCGCACGCACGACCCCGCCGACACCGCCGCCCACTCTGCTCCGCCACCGTTTCCCTCCAAATCACCCAATTTCAGGGCTCCCCGTTTGTCGCGCGCCTGGAGGGCCTGTACGAGGACTCTGAGAATGCGTACCTCGTGAGCGAGCTCTGCGGCGGCACCGTCAAGGCGCTGCTGCAGGAGCGCGGCGGCCACCTGGGGGAGCCCGAGGCCGCGGCCGTGATGCGCGGCGTCCTGGACGTGCTGTGCGAGTGCCACCGCCGCAGCTTCGCCTACGGGGACGTCAAGGTGCGCGCCGGCGCTCGCGTGCGACCGGCCGTGACCGCTGTTCGATGCCAGATGTCCCTGCCTTCGTCTGCCGTCCTTGTGCGCCCTCCTCGACCGGCCCCTGCTGGATGGCCTGACCCTGATTCCTTGCCCGCCCCGCCCCACCCGCCACCGCAGCCCGCCAACTTCCTGGTGTGCCCCGACTGTGACTCTGCCGGCGGCGTCTCCGTGCGCGCCGTCGACTTTGGCTGCAGCCGCCCCGTGCCCCTCACCCAGCCCTGCGGCAGCCCCCTGTTCATGGCGCCCGAGATGGCGGGGCGGCGCTTCGGCACGGCCGTCGACGTTTGGGCGGCCGGCGTGATGCTGCACATCCTGCTGGTCGGGCGGCCGCCCTTCTGGAGCAACAAGTCGGCCGAGGAGGCCGCGCGGCTGCCGGCCTACGCCATAGTGGCCGCCACGCGCACGCACGACATCAGCTACCCGCGGTCCGACTGGGGGCGCCTCAGCCGCGAGGCGCGGCAGCTGGTCGAGGCGATGCTCACGCGGGACCCCGCGGCGCGCATCACCGCAGGGGACGCGCTCGCGCACCCCTGGTTCGACCGCGCGCTGGGCTTCTCCCCGGCCCGCGCCGCCGCCGCCGCCACGGCCGCGCAGGCGGAGGGGGAGCGGGGCGCTGCCGCCGCCGCGGAGGCGGCCATCGATGGCGTCGTGACGTTTGGGCAGGCCCGCGTCGCGGCGGCGGCCTGCGCATGAGGCAGAGGGCCCGCAGCGGCGTGCGTGCCAGCGCGGCCGGTCTCTCAGCGGGCCCGCCGGCAGCAGCCGCCGCGCAGGGCGCCGCGCAGATGTGTGACCACCCACACGCTGGCGCTTGCGGCGCCCGTCCCGAGCAGCGCGCGCTGCCCTGACCACCCTTGTTCGCTGCCTGCGTTTGGCCGGCGTAGCCCATCACCGCGTGCCGAGTTTGGCTGCGGAGCGAGGAGTGCTTGCAGCACAATCATCGTCGCAGATTCGTTTCGGGCGCATGAACTGGGCGTTTTCGCTTTGGACACCGGTGCCCCACGGGGCCGCCGTCCACGGAGGAGAGGGCCGCATTGGCCATCCGTACGTGTTCCAGCCGCACGGCAGGCAGCAGCCCGGGCTCGGCACCTGTCACCCGGGGACTCTGAAACCCTGCAGGCCCCCTTCCCCCGAGCCACCCCGTGCCGGGTGTTGCGGTGACTTGCCGATAGGAATCGAGCGTCGCGCACACTGCGGTCAAGCCGTCCTTCCTGCTCTCAGCGCCACATCAGCACAAGCAGCGCCTTCTGTCTGTCCGTATCGACGCATTTCACACCTTCCAGCAGCACAGCGCACTGGTGCCATCTGCTAGACAGGGGTCACTCGGCGCCTGCACGGGTGGCGATGGACCCCACTTGGCGCACGGCGCCCATTGCTCGCCTGCTCGTCGCCACTTCGGCTGTTGTGCCCGCGCTTGCAAGAGAGAGCCGTGGAGGCTGATGGCTGCTGGACGTCGCGTGTCCCCATCCAGCAGCGCAATTGCCGGCCACCATCAAGCCGCATAGACCATGTGCGCCGCGCGACTATGTATGTGCCATGCCTGAGCTTTCTCACGCCATGCACAAGGCCTTGCAGGGATGCATTGTACCACACCCCTTATTCTTTCAACTCACCCCCCCTTCGTCGTTCGCCACTGTTTTCGGCCTCTGTCCCCAATTAGACGCCTCTTGCATCCACGTTGCGCCCGCCTGGGCAGCCGCGCCCGCCTCGCCGCACCCGGCCCTGCCCCCGCACCACGCCTCTGTACCGCATTTGACTTGCCGAGCAGCAGCTGCCGCCGCGTGTGCGCGTGCTCCTCGACGTCGGCCCAGCTTTCTCAGTGCTGGACGTTCTGTTTCCAATCCAGGTTTCCTTTGTGCGCTGAGTGGACACCCATCGACCCTGAGCTGCCCAATCGCGCTCCCCCGCCCCCTTCACGCGAGCGCAACAACAAACCCCCGCCTCCCCGAGCTGCGCCACGCATGCTTGGGGAGCGGCTTTGCCTTGCTCGCAACACGCACTGCCACTGTTTCCCCGCGCGAGCCGCGTACGCCCGGCGCTGCATATTGCAGGGTCGGGCGCCCCGTGCCGTGCAAGGGTCCCTATCTGCATTCCAGCGCTGCAGGGACTGCGGGGAGTTTGCCAGCCGATGCAACACGCTGCAATGCGTGGTTGATGGCGCTCCCCCCTCCTCAACACAGTGCTTTTCAAGTGCTCTTTTAGGTCGCCCTACCCCATGCATCGAGCTGTGCTTTGCTTGCAACATCTTCCTCTGGAGGAAGTAACTGTGTTTCTGGGTTTGCGTGCACTGTGCGGAACGTTCTTGGGCAGGCTTGCCACTTCGAGTCATCCGCTCCCCTAATGGCACGTTTGGTGTCGACTGTTCGGCCCAGATCTTGTGCGAGCCAGGCAAATGCATGCTTCAGTTGGAACAGTTGTGGTGGTTGGCGCAGGTCTCCTTGCAACGTCGGCGCGCTGCGACTCCATGCATAATGCAGATATTGCACTTGCAGATTTTCGCACAAAACTGCATGTCAGCAAACCAGTGTCACAAATCAACATCGCGTCGCCCGCACACCTGGCGCTGCTCATTACAGTCATCTGGCCCCGCAATTCCCCTTGCACAGGTGCAGTCTAACACATGCATATTAACGGTACTCCGCGTTCCCCGGCCCGTCTCCCGACCACCTGCTGACCACCACCACGCAAGAAGAAATCGCATTCTCCCGCCCTGTTCGCACCCAGTGCTATCGTTGATGTTTGAGTAGGACATATATCCTCCATTGTTTCAAGCGGACGGATGGGCACTGCCGTTGCTGGCAGGTGCAGCGGCCGCGCGGCCGTCGCGTTGCGTGGCACCGCGCGATTGTCGCTGCAGCGCTTGGGACAGCAGCAGCACAGTCGAGGCGCTGCGGTCAGTGGTCGCAGTAGCAGCAGCGCCGGCAGAGCCAATGTGAGGGGCGAGAGCGCAGGTGGTGACAACAGGGCGGACGGCTCGCCTGGGTCAAGCTGTGGCAGTGGCCAGGACACTGTTGACGTCACAAGCAACAGCATCGACCGCGGCAGTGCCGACATCACCAGCAGCAGCAGCAGCAGCAGCAGCAGCAGCAGCAGCAGCAGCAGCAGCAATTACAACGGCAATCACAGCAGCAGCGGCGGCAGAAGCAGTAGCGAAAACAGTAGCAGCAGCGCCGACCAAGGCGTCAACAGCACCGATGGCGGCGGCGGCGCCAGCGCGGGCTATGTGGCGCTCGTCCTTGTGACGCTGCTGTGGGGCTCCTACACGCCGGCGCTGCGCTACCTATTCAGCATCGACGCAGCCATCACGCCCGCGCAGCTGGTTGCGACGCGCGCCGCCATATCCGCTTCGGCCCTGTTGGCCGCTTCGGGTGGCGCAGCCCTGTGGAGACTGTGGAAACAGCAGCAGCAGCAGCAGCAGCAGCAGCAGCAGCAGCAGCAGCAGCAGCAGCAGCAGCAGCAGCCGCGACAACAAGGCTCAACGCCCAGCGGCAGTCCGGCGGCCGTGGCCGCGCAGGCTGTGCCGGTAGCGGCAACGCTGCTGGCTGGGGCCGAGCTAGGGCTCTGGAACTTTGCCGGCACGGCCAGCCAGGCGCTTGGGCTCGAGCTGACCACTGCCACGAAAGCGGCGTTTCTCGGGCAGGTCACGGGGGCCATCACGCCCTGCCTCGCCGTGCTGCTGGGCCAGCGCGTGCCGGCACCCAACTGGGCGGCGTGCGTGGTGGCGCTCGCGGGCAGCTACCTCATAACCATTGACGCTGTCGGGCCCTCGATGGTGCAGGCGCCCCTGCAGCAGCAGCAGGAGCAGCAGCAGCAGCAGCAGCAGCAGCAGGAATCTGGCATGGTGCTCAGGGGTACGGTGCCGCCATCGGCGTCAGAGGCCGCAGCAGAGTACCCATTGGTGCGCGGCGGGTACAGCACACTGTGCGTGCCGGTGGCGGGCGAGCAAACGGCTGCAACGCTCTCCGTGGGGCTGCAGGCGCCCAGCCTGGTGTGCGAACCGCGGGACGAAGGTGGCCAGCCTCATGCAAGGGGCGCCCCGCAGGAGCGCCCCAGCACACGCAGCAGCTCTGGCGGCGGCGACCTGCCAGCCGCCAGCACGGCCGTCGCCAGTAGCAGTGGTGGCGGCATCCGCAGGGGCGGTGGCGGCGATTCGAACAGCAGTGCAAACAGCAGCAACACAGCTAGCCTGGGGCTAGATGGAAAACAGCAGCTTGATCTGCAGGCCAAGCGGTCACAAGCCCAGCCCCGGCAGGAGCAGCAGCAGGAGCTGCGGCAGGAGCAGCAGCAGGAGCAGCAGCAGCAGCAAGGGGCGCAGCAGCAGCAACAGCCGCAGCAGCAGCGCAGCGGCGACGGCTACGTGCTGCTTGCATGCTGCTTCTACGCCCTCGCCACAGTGCGCCTCTCCGCGCTTGCGCCGCGCCACGACCCCGTGGCCCTCACCACCATTAAAACCGTCTCGCTCGCCGCTGCCTCAGCGGCATGGCTGCTGGCCAGCAGCCCCGGCGGCGGCGACGGCGGCGGCAGTGGCTCCCAGCTGCTCCTGCCGCCCGCGCTGGCCGGTGGCACCCCTCTGGTGGTGTTGGCGTACTCGGCCCTGGGCCCGGGGGCGCTCGCGGCGTACCTCCAGGTGCGGGGGCAGTCAGAAGTCAAGGCGGCGCAGGCGCAGGTGGTCTTTGCGCTGACGCCCATCTGGTCGGCGCTGCTGGCGCTGGGGCTGGAAGGGGAGGGCATGGGCCCGTTGGGCTGGGCGGGCGCGGGTGTGGTCGTCGCCGCTACGGCGGGGGTGGCGCTCGCGCCGGCGGAGCGGGATGGGGGCGGCGGCGCCGGCGGCGGCGCCAGCAGCAGCAGTGGCAGTATCGGGGGGGCCAGCAGCGCCAGTGGCGCAACCACGACGCGGCAGTGATGGGTGCCGCGCATCCTGTGTGCGATCGCACCCTGCATTTCCTGGTGCAAAGGTTTGTGCCCGTTGCAGCCGAGTGGCCAAGTGTGCCAGGCACAGCCTAGTCAATGCTGCACGGCTGGCTTTATGCGATGGACGTGATCTTGACCGCCAGTTCCACTTACCTTACTGTTCATTACTGTTCATTGCCGCTCCGTTTGTTGCATTCCCTCGTGCCTGCCTGCCTGCCTGCCTGCCTGCGGGGCGGCAGGCCCGCCTCTGTTTTGGGCTCATCCAGGCCAGGGCTGCAGGCTCCACCAGCTGGCCTCCTCAGCAGGCTCCCCGCCAAAAGGGGTGCCTGCGGCACATACCATGAAGCTTGCTTACTTGTTCAAGGCTGTGTAAGTGACACTCCTTAAGTTAAGACAATGCAAAGTACGTTTCAAGTCGGCCAGTTCAAGTCGGCCAGGCGCCCAGGGATCCCCCAGAAGGGCGCCCGAAGCAGGTTCTGTTTGGCTGTGGCCTCAAGCCCGAGCGCGGGCGGCAGAAAGAGAGAGGGAGGTTCGCCGCGCTAAGAAAAAAAGGTTTGGGCCAGCAAATGCGGCAAGGCAAGACAAGGGTTGTCCAAGTTGCAGGGAGGCCATCAGTGGCGCGCTGGCAGGCGCGCACGGCCCAGCCCGGCCGCCCCAGCCGCGCGGCGTGTTTGTTGGCTCGGGTAGCCGGGCGACTTTGAGAAATGGGACGCGCATCGGCCGCCTCACGCGGACGCCGCCCCCTTTGCCGCGCCCCCCTCAAGCTTGGCCAGCTCGGCCTGCCCCGCCCCGTTGGCGCCGCCGTTCGCCGCTGTGGCCCCCTTGCGGGCCCTGCCCCACCGCCACTGCGGCTCGAAGCCGAGCCGGACCAGCAGCTGGCTGATCGCCCGTGTCAGCACGCTTACGACGACGGCGAACGCGCCGATCGCCACACTGACGCCCCACTCTGTGCCGTTGATTGGGATGACCTTGAAGAAGCGGCCCATGGGGGTCATCATGATGATGATCTGGAGGCCGACAGTGATGGCGAGGACGCCGATGAAGATGGGGGAGCGGTGGAGGCCCTCAAACACGTTGAGCTCGTCGTTGAGGCGGCGCGCGTTGATCTCGTTGAAGATCTGGGGGCGGGGTGGAC
>NW_014010342.1:0-2405 GCF_000611645.1 Monoraphidium neglectum
AAGGCTTGCTTCTGCCAGTCCACGCACATGCCACCGTTTTGAGCGGCACTACCTCACTTTGTTGCAGCCCACTCAGTCCACATGTCGCCCCCCTGGACACTGCAAGCAAGGGCGTCGCCGCCAACTCGGCCGCCGTACGCAGCCCCCGCGCCAGCCGAAAACCCTGTCCCTCAGCGCAGCCGCCGCCCGTGGTGCGGGGCAGGCGCGGGGGCGGCGGGTGCGCTCACCAGCGCGTGCAGCAGCTCGTGCACGATGACCTCCATCTGGCGCCGCGGGGTCAGCACGTCGTACGCCCCCGGGCACAGGTTAATGCTGCCCATCACCGGCCGCGAGTCCTCCCCGCCGACCGCGCACGCGCCGGCGTACGCGACCGTGCCCGCGGCGCAGGGGGCGGAGGTCACATACAGCACAAAGTCGACGGGGCGGCCCTGGCCGGAGCCTGAGACGAACTCTGGGTCAACGGCGGCGTCCAGGCAGGTTTTTGAGGCCCAGCCGGAGGGCAGCAGCAGGTTCCCTGGCGTGGGGCGGCGGACCTGGAAGAGCTTCCGCAGCACCCGAACCGCGGTGGGCATGGTGTCGCTCTCGATCTGGGCGCGCATGCCGTCGTCGTCGGCCCAGCCGTCGAGGCGGAAGTCGAGCCAGATGCGCGGCGGGGCCGGCGGCAGGGGCGGCGGCGCAGGGGCCCTGGCGGTGGCCGCGGACTCCTTGGCTGCTTGGTATGCGTTCATCAAGACTGAGCGTCTGATCGACTCGCGCTCGCGCTGGGCCACCGAAGCGCGGCCGCAGCCCTTGTGCGCGATTCCGGGATAGGCGAGCAGCAGCAGCTGCAGCAGCAGCTGCAGCAGCAGCAGCGGTGTCGTGGCGAGCCTTGGCATCGTGGAGGAGCCGTGTGCTGAGCAACAACTGTTTCGCGGCTACTTCAAGCTATCTGTGGCCATCTCATGCAGATGTAAACTGTTCCGTGCATACGCGCCGTGGGACGGTTGGGTTTGCCGTCAAGGAGCTCAGAACGACCACGACCGTGCGATGTACTTTAACATTCAAGCCACACGAAGAATTTGTCTACATACGTCAACGCATGTCAGGCATGGTCGGGTGCAGATGACCACGCGGTGTGGCTGCAGAGAACTCCTGGTGTCATAATCCACCTTGCCAAGCGCTGCCAAGCGCCGCCAGCTGCGGCTGCCCTGCAGCGCTGTGCTGTGGCGGTGTGCTGCCTGCTGTGGTTGTGTGCTCCTGCAGCCACCAGCCTGTGTGTTTCAGTGCTGTCTTGACCCGGCACACGCCTGCGCCCCCCCCCCCCCCGATCTAGAAAAGAAAAATGCTGTGCCATGCCTGCGTGCGCTCCTGCACCGCCCTGGCACGACTGCGCAGCTGCCGGCAAGGTAGCTGTGCCTGCGGGCTGGCCTCGGCACAGCTGCGCTCGCTGCGCTAGGGAAGTGGAGCTGCAGCCCGCACCCCAGACTTCATTGACACTGCACTGCGCTGCAATCTGCGCTGGGGCTTGCAAGCTTCGGCTGCCCCATCGCGGGAAGCAATTCGACGGGGTTGGCTAATTTACAAGAGGTGGAGGCCAGGTGAAAATCTCCCAGACACTCGGTCCAATGGTATGGTAACTCATGACAAGTGTGCCCATTGCTGCTGCTTTTCAAGGTTGCTGCATTCAAGCCACGGCCGCCGCGACGGGCTTCTTGCTCGCCTTGATGCCGTTGATGGCTGCAATGGGGGAAAGGGGGAGGGTGGGGTCCATCTGTCAGCACCACTGACTGTATCGCGTGCGCAACACCGACACAGCAGGCGGCGCGTCAACTCGACGCCACAGTGCCCCTCCACCACCAGCTGCAACCTGGACCCCCTCAACCCCTCCTCTGAATCAAGCCCAGACGCTGCAGGTCGCCGCGGCGCGGGGCGCGCCGCGCAATGCGCGTGCTGCGACACACAGGCAGTGTGTTGGCGATCCGCGCACCGTCGCGGTACGAAGGCGCCTTGAAGACGGCGGAGCCCGCGACGAGCGCGTTGGCGCCCGCGTCGATGACCTTCCAGGCGTTGGCCGGGGTCACGCCGCCGTCCACCTCGATCCAGGGGTTGACGCCCTGCCGGGGTTGAGGTTTGTGTGTTGTCGTTAGGTGAGGGTGCAGAAAGCTCTGCTAGTCGGAAGCCAGCTTGATCTGCTCATGCACAACTGGATATTGGCGCAACATGGTCCGCAACCCCGCGGCGCCCAAAATCAGCTGCTTGCGGCCGCTTCGCAACAGCCGCCCGAAAAGCCGCACCCAGACCACCCAGCCTCTGCTCAAGCGACGCAGGCAGCCACTCCTGTCGCGGCCCTCGAAGCGCTGCTAGCGGCGGCCCACCCCCCCTCGACGGCCAGCTTGCCTTGCCTCAACGCCCCCCCCCCCCCCCCC
>NW_014010342.1:2981-7332 GCF_000611645.1 Monoraphidium neglectum
CCCGGGGACTCCCAAAAACCCTCCAGCCCGCACCTTCTCGAGGCAGAGCTTCTTGAGCTCGCGGATCTTGGCGACCTGGCTCTCGATGAAGGACTGGCCGCCAAAGCCGGGGTTGACGCTCATGATGAGCACCAGGTCCACCTGGTCCAGCACGTACTCGATGGTGGACAGAGGGGTGCCGGGGTTGAGCACCACGCCCGCCTTCACACCCAGGTCCTTGATCTGGGGGCGGGGGGCGTTGGTGTGTTGGGAAGAGGTGGTGGGGCGAGGTTGGGCGGCAGGACGTGTGTGTGTGGGTGCATGTGTGTGTGTGTGTGTGTGTGTGTGTGTTGTGGAGTGGGGTGATGTGCATGGACGCGCTGGCGATGCATATGGACCGGCAGAGGTGGTCGTCTGCTTGGCTGCTTGAGGCGGACCTGGCGAGTCATCCGGGCGGGTAGGCAGCGGTGTCAGCCCCTGAAGACCTCCCTTCCGCCGTGCAGGGTCCCGCCCTCGACGCCCCGCCCTCGACGCCCCAACGGCCACCCGACCCTGTACCCGCTCTGCGTCTGCGACTGCGACTGCGCCCGTGCGAGCGCCCGCGCCGCGGCCGCCGCGCGCGTACGCACCTGGTTGACCACCCTGTGGAGGTGGATGGTGGACGACTGCTCCGCGTGCACCGAGATGATGTCAGCGCCCGCCTTGGCAAAGTCCGCCACGCGCAGCTCCGGCTCCACAATCATCTGGCCGCGGCCACGCAGACATTGGGCAGGGCAGAGGAGGGCAAGGGGTGTCATGCTGGGGGGCAGGCGGTGTTTATTCGCCAGGGCCAATCTGGCGGCAGTACCGTCCGGCTGCAGCTCAGCGTGGGCCACACAGCCTGCACCACACGACCTGCCCGGGATGACGTGGCGCGCCTAACCCCAGCCCGCCATTGTCAAGCGCTGAAGCCCAGGCAGGGCCCTCGTAGTTCAGCCCTCTTGCCCCGGGCCGCATGTCGCCCTCCAGCTGGCACGCGGGCAGGGGTGGGGGCGCCTCACCAGGTGGCAGTCCAGGACCTTGTCGGTCACGGGGCGCAGCGCCTCCACGATGAGGGGGCCGATGGTGATGTTGGGCACAAAGCGGCCGTCCATCACGTCGATGTGCACCCACTCACAGCCGGCCTGGTCAATGGCGCGGACCTGCGCGCGGTTGTCGGGCAAACACAGCTGAGGCAGGGTTGCCGCTCGGCCCTGCGTGCCACCTCCGGGTCATCTGTTGACTAGGCCACCGACAGTCGGGCGCCGAACCCTCCTGCATGGAGCCGATCTGTGCTGTCCTGCTCAGCGAAGTGCCTTCTTGTCCCATATGCTAGTAAGGAGGCAGCTGGGGGTGCTGATAGCTGGAAAAGGGCTCTCGGGAACAGCGTTTGCACACCCTGTACACCGCGAGGCCTTCTCAGGTGTTTCATATCAGCTGTGGGGATGTGTAAGTCACAATGGCCGGCCCTCCACAGGCTGAGGTACGCTCCCGCAGTGGATACTTGCCCACGCAAGCTCCTCAAGCACACTTCACAGCCAAACGCCTCGCACCTCATCTCCCAGCTTCGCGAAGTCCGCTGAGAGGATCGAGGGTGACACAATGATGTCGTTCTTGCTGTAGCGATCCACCCTGCATGGCGGACACAAGAGAAAGGTGCCCCATGCACGATTGAGCAGAGGGGAAGGGAGGCATCGATAACGGGACTGAGGGCGGTTCCTACAGGTTGAATTGCGCCCCTGTTCTCCACAAAGCACACCTCGAGGTCGCCTGGACGCGCACAGCCGTCCTCCGCGATGCGGCGACCGGCCTGGCGCCAGAGGCGAGCTTGGAGGTGGAAGCGAGGAGGGCCATTGTGGATGTTTCGACTCTGACACAATTGGGAAGAGTGCCTACTCAGGGTGGTGCCGTGTGCTTGTCCTGTTTCGGCAGAGCTCCCGACGTCTTGGCTTCGCCTGTGTGCAGGCCAATTTGAGCTCAGAGCTCATTATATACTGCATACAAAGTGGATCACTTGGTCTTAGCTGGCTCGCCGCCGGGCAACGAGCCAAAAGGTCGAGGCCCCAACCCTCGTGCAGCATCCACACTTGCTGCATTCGACACACCCACTCGCAGCTCGCCACCAGCGCGCGCGCGATTCTAGCTCGCGATACACAAGAGACGCAGTTGCAACAACGCCCACCGCCATGCTGGGCTTCCAGGCACCGACCGCTGTGCAGCGGCCCCACGCGCTGTGTGCGGCCGGCAGCTGTGGCCCTCGGACGCCGCTGCCGGCAGCATTTGTTGGGTGCGCTGTCGCGATGAATGACGCATGTGGACAGGCAGCGCAGTGGCCGATGCGGGTTGCCCGGCTGCGGCCTCAGCCATGCGGCAAGACACAGAAACGGGTGAAGGGCCGCTCTCTCTTTGTGCCAGTCCCTCGCCCTGCGGCAGGCTGCGCATGTGGCTGCACATAACCCAAATGAAACCGTGCCTCCCGCAGGCAGCGGCGGATGAAATTTCAGCAGTGGCGGGGCCGCCTGCTCAAGGCTGCTCAGGTGCGCGTGCGCGCGTGGCACGCTGAGCAGAATGCGCGCCGGGCCCTGTGCGCAGTGCGTGTGCACCCTCCCAGCAAAATTTGCGGGTCCTGCCAACACCGCTGCTCTGGCGCTGACCTCAGCAGCTGGCTGCAGCATTTCCACTGCACCCGCGCCGGCTGCGTCGGGCCCGCACCTCCGTGTCGCCGCCTGCAGCAGACAACGGCCCGCACGCGACGCGCGCGGCCGCCTCGCCGCCCCGCGCCCCCGGCAGGTTGAGACTATCACCGAGGCGCCGGCCGCCGCGCCGTCGGCGCCAGCGGCTGGCGGCGGCGAGGGGCAGGACGGCGAGGCGCCCGTTGCGCCGGGCGTCGTGATCGGCGATGACAACCTCGGGGACAAGACCAAGGCGGGCTCCTCAGGAATATCATCCGGCCTGCGCATGGAGGGGGTGAGCAGCAGCGCTGGGCCGCTGCGGCAGTCAGCCCGGGCGCAGCTTGGGGCGGGGCCGCGGACGGCAGCCGTTGCAGCTGTGCTGCGAGGGCGGGTGCCGTCGCGGTGCCTTCGGCACTATCTGGCGGCCGGGGTTTTGCGGATTGTGAGTCTGGGTGAGCACCCACCAGGGCCGCGCCCGCTGCTGGCTTGGCGCGCACAGCCGCGGCAGCAGCCGCAGCAGAAGCTCGGCTGAGGCCGCGTGCCGCGCCGCTCCCGCACCCAGCTGCCGCGCCAACGCCCAACCCCGCGCTTGCGCCGCCGCCGCGCCTGCAGGTGGCCATGACTTTCAAAAACCAGCAGGTGCTCAAGGACTGCACCTGGGAGGTCAAGAAGGGCGAGCGCGTCGGACTCGTGGGTGAGCTAGTCACAGCCGACCGGCTCCCCCACACGCTCGTGCGCCTGCCCCCGGCCCACTGGCGGCCTCCCCTCAGCCCCCACTTCACTCGCGAGCAGCCGGAGTGCAGCCGGCCAGCGGCCCGACGGCCGCCCCCGTCCGCATCTTTGGGAGCGCCCCGACCGCCGATGCCGCCGCGCACGCGTGTTCTCGGAGGCCCCGCAAGCGTGCAAGCATCCCTTCGTTTCCGGGCCGGTCCCCGCAGGCGTCAACGGCGCGGGCAAGACGACTCAGCTCCAGATCATTATGGGCAAGCTGATCCCGGACACGGGCGAGGTGGTCAAAGCCAAGCGCAACATGAAGATCGCGTACCTGGCGCAGGAGTTTGACGTGCAGCCGGGGCGCACCGTGCGGGAGGAGTTTTACAGCGTCTACGACAAGCAGCTGCAGGTGCGTGTGTGGGCGCGCGCGCGCGTGTGTGTGTGTGTGTGGGTGGGTGTGCGCTTGCTGCGGCTTGGGTGGGCCCAGGCTGTGCCGGCCGGTCGGTCGTGTCTGGTTCCCATCCGCAGCCCTGGCCCCGCCGGGGCGCGGCAAGCCGCAGTCGGTCTGGCGGGGAGCCTGGCGGCAGCGGGTCGTCTGGCGGGGCCCGGGGGCTCGCAAACGCCGCCGTTGTAAGCCCGTGCGGCGCCCCGTCACTGCGCCGTACCTGCGCCCCCTGCTCTCCCCCCTAAAAACAAAGGTTGTGCGGGAGCAGGAGGAGATCAGCAAGCAGCTGGAGTCTGTCGGCGAAGACATGGACGCCATGCAGTCGCTGCTTGACCGCCTGGAGAAGCTCAACGCGGCCGCCATCGATCTGGACGTGAACCTGCTGGACAAGAAGATCGACCAGATGATGCCGGAGCTGGGTTTCTCGCCGGCGGACAACGACAGGCTGGTGGCGAGCTTCAGCGGCGGCTGGCAGATGAGGATGTGCCTCGGGAAGATGCTGCTGCAGGTGGGGGTTCTGGGG
>NW_014010341.1:0-4405 GCF_000611645.1 Monoraphidium neglectum
CCACAAGGCGGCGAGCTGTCCCTCCAGAACACCCTGGAGCTCTGCTGCGACGCGCTGCGGCCGGTGCCGCCCTATGGCCACAGGGAGGTGCTGGCGTTGGTGGCGTCCATCAGCAGCGTCGACCCCGGGGACGTGCGGGGCGCCATCAAGGCATGCAAGGACGCGCACATACGGTGGGGTTGTGGGCGCGCGCGTGAGTGTGTGTGTGTGTGTGTGTGTGTGTGTGTGTGTGTGTGTGTGTGCTTGCGCGTGTGTGTGCGCGTGAGCGTGTGTGTCATGCGTGAAGGTTCTGGATAAGGGTTTGTCGGTTTCAAGGGTGCAGCAGCCTGCAGCCTTGATCGCATCGCATGAGCCTGCAACCACTCGTAGTGCTAAAAGCCCCGATACAATCATGGGTCGAAGCAGCCCTCCGTGTCACAGCCGTTTGTTTCCTTCCTCAACTACCTCCACCCAAAGCGTGCGCGCATACACACACACACACACGGACACAAACCCACACACACACACACACACACACTCACACATGAATGCCGCGCAGCGTGTCCGTCGTGGGCGTGGCCGCGGAGGTGCACATCTTCCGCCGCGCGGCGGAGGAGACGGGGGGCGCCTACGGCGTCGCCCTGAGCGAGGCCCACCTCAGCGAGCTGCTGCTCTCCCACGCGGCGCCGCCGCCCGCGCCGCCGGGGCAGTCCAAGGCGGTGGGTGGCGGCGGGGCGGGGCGGGGCGACGCGAGGGCAGCGGGCGGCGGGCGCGGGCTTGGGCGTGGCATTCAGGAAGCCCCTGGTGGGGGAGCGTGCCAGGTTCGGCTGAATCGGCTCATAAGCTCTTGCTGGACACCTGAATTCTGTTTTTCCTGAAACCTGTTCCAACAATCACAGGAGCTGGTGCGCATGGGGTTCCCCCAGCGCAGCGCAGAGGACCCCGCCAGCTCGGTGTTTGTGGGCGAGTCGCCCGAGCTGCTGCCGGGCGGTTACACCTGCCCCCGCTGCAAGGCGCGCACCGCTGAGCTGCCGTGCAGGTGCGCGACCCGGGCGCTGCTGCAAACGCCTCAAAGCGGCGGGCGCGATGAGCGAGGGGTCATGCCTTGCTCTTGTTGCCTGCTGCGGGGCCAGGGTATCGAGACGTGCTGCCACAAGATGGGCGCTCTTATGGCCAAATCTTGCGGTGACACCCCGCATATCCCCATTGTTTGTGCCGACTTGTCGGCATATTGCGCCGGCTCGCCTTGTGGCATCGCAGCCGCCTGCCTGCTGCTCAGCTTGCATCCCTGGCTTGGCTCGCTCGGCGCCGCTGGTGCCAATTGACGCGCGCAGGTGCCACGTGTGCGGGCTGACCCTCATTTCTTCGCCCCATTTAGCGCGGTCCTACCATCATTTGTTCCCAGTGCAGGTGTGTGTGTGTGCGTGTGTGTGTGTGTGTGTGTGTGTGTGTGTGTGTGTTTGCATGCGTGTGCGTGTGCACGCGCGTATGCAAGTGCGTGCTGTTGTGCAAAGCATGACTTTGTGGTGCGCAGGTCTGCCAAGAGGGATGTCCAGGCCATGAACTCGGGGTTGGGGTTGCTTGGAGGCTTTGGGGGGCGGGGGCCGAAGGCCGATTGCACGTAGTGGTGTCGCGGTGTTTCCAAACACCAGTGACGCTACTGCAAGGTGCAGCAGCCAATGATACTCAAGACACGCAGTCGCCCAAACAAAAACACCCTCTTTTTGTGTCTCTCTCTTTCTCTCACGAATACACATACACATGTATACACACAACACAATCACATCACACACACACACACACTCTGTGACCCTCTCTCTATCACTGCCCGTGACTCATGTCTCTCACCCATCCCTCTCACGCTTGGCGGCCGGCCACAGCCGTTTGAGGAAGTGGGGGAGGTGGAGTTGCAGAAGCTCGCAGCCAGGGCCATGATGGCATCAGAAGCAGCAGCAATAGCAGCAGGGGCAGCAGCAGCGCAGGGCGGCGGCGGCGGCGGCGGCGGGGCCAGCGATCTGCCGGCTGTCGGGCAGCAGCAGCGGGCCAACGGCAATGGCGGCGGCAGCAGCGGCGGCGGCGGCGGCGGCGGCGGCGGCGGCGGCGCCCTCTGGGGCGCGACTTGGCAGGAGGGCGGCAGCAGCCTGTATTGTTATGGCTGCCTGCGGCCGCTGGCGCCAGAGTCCGACGGTCTCGACGCAGCGGCCGCTGAGGACGGCCCGGGCCTTGTGCTGCGCTGCCAGCTGTGCCGGCGGCTGTTCTGTTTTGAGTGCGACGCATACATTCATGAGAGCCTGCACAACTGCCCAGGCTGCGAGTGCGGCGGCGCGGCGCCAGCAGCGGGGGGCGACGGGCCCTCTGCGGGAGCAAACGGCAGTGGCGGCGGGGCTGCGGGCGGGGCACGGAGAATCAACGGCGTGGATTAACATGGGCTGCACGGGGTCTGGCTGCTGCCTCGCCTTCTTGGACGTGTAAAGACTCGAAAGCGCCAGCAGCGTCCTTGGCGTGGGCATGTTTGACCGTTGACTGCTTCCACCACCGAGGCATTGAGGGAGCCGCAGACAGGTGGGGCATCGCAAGGAAACGCATCAAACAGGTGCTTTTTCGCTATCGCCGCCTGCACGAAGACCTTCAACGCGCTCCGTCACTGCAGTGTCGCCAGCATGGCGCGCTTTCATCGCTGGCACCTTTCAAGTCACCCTCTTGCTCCACCCATTCGGACGTGTTTGATACTCGGGTTCATTTCTTTCCTACCTCAGTCTCGGAGGCCCCGAAAAGTTGTCCGCGTGGGCCAACATCATGGGCAAGACGAAGGCCGCCAAGGCCTCCCCGCGCGCTGCGCCTGCGGAGGTCAGCGAGGAGGTGAGGGGGACTCGGAAACCTACTGAGCTTATCGAGGGGTCTGAATCGCGCTCAGCTGCCAATGCGTGCGGGGCGGATGTGATCGAGACGAGCGGCTGATCTAGGCACATCCCCGCGTGGGCTACCACCTATTTAACTCTGGAGATTTGCGCCGTGTTGCTGCACTTGGCTACGTTCAACCCACTGAGCTAGTTTCGCCATGCGGGCCCCGCGACACGCGCATCGCCCGCCGCGTTTGTCAGCAGCCGGCGGCGGAAGCCATGCGCCCCCATGCAGCTCGCCCCCGCGAGGCACGCTCGGGCCGACGGACCCGCCACGCGCCCCCCGCCGCGCCCGCAGGTGCGCTCCAAGGTGGACGCGCTCGTGAACGACGGAAACAAGGCCTTTGCCAAGCGCGAATACACGAAGGCGCTGGAAAGCTTTGGCGCCGCCGCCAAGGCGCTGCCAGAGGCTGCGGCCGACAAGGCAAACCTGCTGTGCAACAAAGCCGCCTGCTACTACCAGCTCAAGCGGTGCGCTTGCGCCGATGACTTGGCCGAGCCTGGGGTGTCAAGGCGTTCCGCGGCGTGCAGCCGCACTGCGGCCCGCCGCCGCGGCCTCGTCACGGCCTCGTCACGGCTCTGGGGCCGGCCGCCCCTTTGCTGACCGTCGGCATGCCGTTGCGTCCCTCGTCTTTGCGCCTCACGCTGCATGCTGCTCCGCGGCCGGGGCGTGCCCCCTGCCATTTTGTGCCGTGCAGGTTCAAGGAAGCGGCGAAGGAGTGCAGCAACGCGCTCGACATTGCCCCCAACAGCGCCAAGGCGCTGCAGCGGCGCGCGCGCAGCCTGGAGCAGCAGGGGCTTTACAAGCAGGCGCTCTCCGACATCCAGGCGGTCAACAGGCGCGTTTGACCGGGGGCGGGCGGGGCCGGTCAAATTCAGCCGTTTGACCAGCCGCAAGCCGGGTCGCGTACAGGCCTTGGCTGTGCCGAAGTCTGTTTTGGGGCGGTCACCTCTGCAGGCAGCCAGCCGTGCGCGGCCTTGGCAGCTGCGCGGCCGCCCCGGACGCTTCCCATGCCTGCGCCGTCATTGTTCCCGCTTGCCGCCGTGCCGCCTGACGCCAATCAACGTTCCGCAGGACCGACGCGGCGACGGACGAGTCGCGCGACATCGAGCGCCGCCTGCGCGACGCCGTCGCCGGCCGCCGCCCCGCCGGCCTCGGCGCTGCGCTCGCCCCGTCCCCCGCGCCCCCCGCAAACGGCGCGGCGCGCGCGGCCGCAGCGGCGCAGGCTGCCGCGGCGGCGGCCCAGCAGCAGCAGCGGCAGGCGCAGCTGCAAGCGCAGCAGCAGCAGGCGCAGGCGCAGGCGCAGCAGCAGCGGCAGGTGTTCACGCTGTCTGCCAAGGTCACTCTTGGGGAGGAGACGCGGCAGCTGTCCCTGACTGCTTCCACATCCTATGCGCAGCTGTTGGAGCTCGTGCACGCCAAGTTCCCCGAAGCAGGTGTGTTTTCGCGCGGGGCGGGCGGCTGCGGCCGCGGGCCCGCGCCCCGGCCGGCGGCGCGCGCCACGGCGGTCGCGCCGGGGCGGGAG
>NW_014010341.1:4963-7315 GCF_000611645.1 Monoraphidium neglectum
GGAGGCGGTTTGGCCCGGCGGCGTCCACTGCAAAATGGGGGGGGGTGTTATTTGGGGTCGGACGGGCACTGGCGGGATGGGTGTGGCGCTGTCGCGGCTTGATTCGCATCATCAGGACCGCCTTTTTTTCAAACCCTGCTGTCAGGGCCCTTCCAGCTGAAGTACACTGATAAAGAGGGCGACAGCATCACCATCACATCCAGGTGAGATAGGAGGGGGGCGAGAGGCGTTTGGTTTTTGGGGGGGATGCAGCGGCGGCAAGGTGGGCGGGCGGTGCCTGGCTGGCAGCGGCTGCGTGGGGTGGGGAGCGTTGAGATGGCAATAGCGTGAGGCAGCTGGCGGCAGCTGGGGGGAGGGATGGCAGGCGGCAGACGCTGCGGAGTGTGCGGTTTCGAGTCGAGAGGGCACGGGTGTGAATGTGCGCGCACGCGCGCGCATGCGTTTGCGATTGGACACGCGCGAATTTGCACACTCACTCATGCGCACGGCCCCGAGCTCGGCTGCGGCCGCTTGCTGTGTTGCCGCAACCACGCCTTGCCGTTTCCCCCAACTTCTTGCAGGGTGGACGTGCGGGCGGCGGTGCAGGATCTGGTCGCGTCGGCGGCGCAGCCCAAGGGCGGCGTGCCGCCGATCCTGCCGCCCCTCAGGCTCGCGCTCGTGCCCTGCGCAGAGGTGCGCGCCACACGCCCCCCCCCCCCTCTCGCCCTCCTCTCCTCCGCTACACAGCCCGTGCTTTGAGCGCGCGCGCCCCGAAGGAGTCCGCTCGGCATTGCAGCACGCGCCGCCGCCGCCTGCCGGTCACACTGGCCTCCGGCGCCCGCGCGTCCCTCATGCCGTTTGCAACGACGCGCGATTCGCTGCTCGCGGGACTGCTTGCGCTGCCCAAGGGACTGCTTGTGCCTGCACAGCCAAATCCCCCGAGTTGCGAGCCCCAACCCCCCGCTCCCCCTGCTCATTGCAAATAACATCTGCTGTCGCAGGCCGACGTGCCGCGGCCGCCCCAAGAAGAGGCGCTGCAGGCCGAGGCCCTGCGCCGCAGCCACGAGGCAGCTGCCGCCAAGATCGCCCTGCAGCGGCGGCAGGCGGCGGCGGAGCGCGGTGGGTGCTGCGCCCCCGGCCGCGCGCGTCCTCGCGCCTGCTGCTGACCGCGACGCCGCCGCTTCACCACAGACTGCGCCCTGCGGTTCGATCTGATCCCGTTGATGTCTTTCCGCCTCGCCGCCGTCCTACTGCATGGGCACCTTCCAGTCCTCGCCCAGCCGCGTGCATTGCCCATCCCTATATCAGTCGTGCGCTCTTTTCCGTCGGCCCCCATCCCTTTCCTATCCGCTGACACGCGCGCATCCGCTCCGCGCAATTCCCCCCTTCCCCCCGGCCCGCCCGCAGAGGCCGCGGCCGCGGCCGCGGCGGCGGCGGCGGGCGCCCCCCAGGTCGCGACCACCCCCGGCGGCGAGGTGGTGGAGATCGACGACTGGCTGATCGACTTCGCGAATCTCTTCCGCGACGTCAGCGGCGTCGACGCGGAGCGCCACGTGGAGATCCAGAACGAGGGGTGGGCGGGCCCTGGGGTTTCGGGGTTTTGGGGTTTCCGAGTTGCGGGCCGGATCTTCGATCTTTGGGATTTGGGGGTTTCAGGGGCCCCCGCCAGATGCTTTTGCGGCGGCTTGGGCAGGGAGCGTCGGGCGGTTTTGGGGCCGGCGCTTCCACAGGGCGAAGCGTGCGTTGCGAAGTCGCGCGCGCGAGGCACTGTCCCAGCTTTGTCGTCGGTTTCTGTGCACGGGGGCGGCGGCCAGCCGGGGGAGCACCCCTGTCGCGGCAGTACTTCGCGCAAGGCGGTTTCGTAGGATTTGGCGCAAGGGCGGATGCGCAGGGGTCCTGCAAGGGATTGGTGTCGGGTGTGCCTAGCGTCTTGGTCTGGTTCGGACACCGTGGGCTAGGCCGCCGGCTTGCAAGGGCGCTCGAGGGTGGCGGGCTGGTTTTTTTGGGTGGGGGTAGGGGAGCTGGTCGGGCGGGCAGCCGCCGAGCGGGACGTGCGCGGTGGCGCGGCGCGGGGCGCGCGCCTGACCAGGTTGCCAACTCGGCCCCGCCTGTACCTGATGCAGTGCGCGCGCGCGCGCCGCAAGCCCGGTGGGCGCCCGTTCCTGCCGGCTCGCGGGGCGTGTCGCGCGGGAGCGGGCGCCCGGCGGGCCGGCGCGGCCGCATGGGACCGCGGCGCCCCTGCAGCATGCGACACCCACCACACCCTCGTCGTACCCGGGCCCTGTTCAAGCATGCCCTCTGTATCTCTTCACCAAGAGGCGCTTGCCGAGCCAACGGCAGGGCTCACGGGGCATCCACAACTTCCAACGAGCC
>NW_014010340.1:0-5906 GCF_000611645.1 Monoraphidium neglectum
CCCTTTGACCGCCCCCCTTTCTTGACCACGGCCCCAAAACGAAGCTCACTGGTCCGCCACCTCAGTCGCGAGCGAAGAGAAGTAGCCCCACTGCGCCGCCTTGGCCGCAGAGTACACCGCCTGGCCGGGGGTGGGCACGCGCGCAGCCATGCTGGCCACCACCACCACGCGGCCCCTGCAGGGGCGGAGAGCAAAGGGCAGGCGGGTGTTTGTCTTGGGTTGCATGGATCAGAGAAGACAGGCGCGGGCGCTCGGCAATCGCCGGAACACAGCGCGTCCGGGGAGGCGTCTGAGTCGAGCAGCTATTGTTGGAAGATGCTCCTGGCCGCCAGCACACACACACACACACATGCCCGCGCGAACACACATGCACACACACACGCGCGCGCACACACAAAGACACACACACAGCAACAACAAACGGGCCCTGCGCTCTTCGGGGCTCTCACCTCCGCCGCGCCAGCATCTGCGGCAGCGCAGCTCGCGTCAGGGCGATGGGGCCCAGCGCGTTGAGGCTGAGCAGCTTCTCGGCGACTTCCCGCGACGTCTCGGCCGCCAGCGCGTGCTGGCTCGCCCCTGGCGCGGCGGGGCGGGGCGGGGCGGGCCGTGTGCGCGTGAGAGGTCGTCGGCGGTGACGGTATGACGGGGACGGCGACGCTGCAAAGCGCTCCGAGCAGCTGCCAGGAAGCTGCGGCACTCTGCCTACATCAGCTGCCCCCATTGCGGGCCCCCAGGCCCCCCACGAGCCCCTCAACCCCTCGCCCCGCAAACGACAAAACCCTGGCCCCCGAATCCCCTCGCGGTCCCCCCAAAAAACCACAGAAGACAGTGACATCACCCACCCGCGTTGTGCACCAAAAAGTCGACCCCAGCGCTGCCGAACGCCGCATCGGCCTCTTTGGCCGCCGCCTCCAGCGCCGCCTGCGGCCCCTCCACATCCAACGGCAGCAGAACGATCTCTGGCGCCGCCGCGCGGCCGCCCGCGCACGCCTCCTTTGCGCGCTGGGGCGTGCGGGGGCGAGGGCGGGCGAAGGCAGGGGTCGGGCCTTGGCGGCTGCAGCGAGCTTGGGGGCAGCGGCGTGGCGCCGCTGCCGGGGCGGCCAAGGCCCCTGGCCCTGTCACCGCCGATTTGGCGCGCGTCGGTTGCGCGCGTGGCATGCTGACGGGGCTTGTTCCGCCCACCCTTCAAACCTGCACACACGCACACACGCGCACATGCACACACACACACGCACACACATACACACACTCTCTCTCATTCTCTCACCCTCTCTGTTCCTCCCCCTCTTGAAAACATCTACACATGTCTCGCTCCTCACGCACACATCCACGCACGCACACACACACACACACACCTGCAGCTTCTCCAGGCTCCTGGATGACAGTATGAGTCGCGCCCCCTGAGACGCCAGGTAGGCAGCCAGCGCCTGCCCCAGCCCCTGAGAGGCCCCCGTGATCCAGACCACCTTCCCCTCAAATGCGGCCCGCCGGTGGCCACCCCTGGGGGAGAGGCGTGCAGGAGCGCGGTGGGTGGGGGTCGGGGAGTGCTCGGGCTGGGCCAGGGCAGCGACACGGGGTGCGCGGCGTGGGTGGTTCGTGGGGCGCCCGCCGCCGCAGGCAGGGGTTTTGGGGCGGGCAGGGGAGCGGCCCCGCTCGTGTGGGGGTTGATGACCTGGTGGGACAAGACGAGGCCTGACTAATCATGTGCATGGTTAATGAGATTTGATGTGATTGCATCCATTAGATTGCTTGTCAATTAAAGTTCATATTTTTTCGCACCTGAGCAGCAGCCCCATGTCGGCGTCGGCAGTGACGAAGCGCGCGAGGGCCGCGACCGCCGCCCCCGCCGCGAGCGCGGCCGCCGCGCCGCTCATGCCGACGCTCGGCGGGCGCGGGGCGATGGGGACTGGCTCAGCCACCACCTGCAGCAGGCCGCTCTGGGGTCCGGGGCCGGGGGCTGGGGCGGCCGGGCAGCGCCGGCGGCGCGAGGCGTGGGGCCGGCTCAATGCAGGTGCACGTGCGAGCTGGGACAATTGGTCGCCGCTGCCACCACAAGTCAAGGACGTACGGCGTTCGATACTATCAGCGGCTGAACAGCGTCCACAGCTAATCCGATGGGTGAAGAACATCCAATCGGTTCAGTGAGCTCGAGTCACTGTGTGAAGTGGGTGATCTCGAGCATCAGCATACGGTGAATCTTGACTTCGGTGATTTGGCATTGCACTCCTTGGATTTTCCAAAACATATCCAGCACAGGGAAGCGAGCGACGGTACTCACGGGTGTTTGGATGGTGCTTCGTGTGGTGGCCCCTGATCGCTGCAGATACTGGGAGTAACAGAGGAATCCTGTCAATTGATAGATGAAAGTGAAGGTTCAGTGGAAAAGTGGGCAGGAGTGATCTCGAGGCTGCAACTCCCAACTGAGCCAGCCCCTCTCAATGGCGCTCAACATCCGGCAGAGGCAGTGTGGTGAGCAGCTGAAGTTTCTAGATCGCCATCAACGGCGGTGCTTTCGCCCCGCAACAATGCGCGCATGTGATAACGCATTGCTGCGCGCCCCGCTTCGGATCCACCCGCCGGTGTGCGCATGCGCGTCTCGCCCAACCCCGCAACCCTTCCCCCCCGCAGATGCGCTGCTGCGCATGCTGAACCTCCACGCCGACCGCGGCGCGGCCCCCGGCCCCGGCCCCGCGGCCGGCGCCGGCGCCGCCCCCGGCTCGGAGCTCTACAAAGTACTCATCCTGGACAAGCCCTGCCGCGACATCGTCGCACCGCTGCTGCGCGTCAGCGACCTGCGGCGGGCGGGCGTGACGCTGCACCTCGCCCTGGAAGCCGAGCGCCAGCCGATCCCCGGCGTCCCGGCGGTGTACCTCCTGCGCCCCACCCCCACGGGCGCCGACCGCGTCGCCGCTGACCTGGCGGCCGGCCTGTACGACTCGGTGCACCTCAACTTCGCCACGTCAGCGCCCAACCAGCTGCTTGAGCGGATTGCGGCGGGCGCGGCGGCGAGCGGGAACCTGGGGCGCGTGGCGCGCGTGTTTGACCAGTATGTGTCGTTTGTGGCGCTGGAGCCGGGTCTGTTCAGCCTGGGGCTGCCGGGAAGCTACGTGGAGCTCAACGATCCGGCGGCGCGGGACACGCAGATTGAGGTGCGTTTGTTTCTTTGTTTGTGTGTGTGTGTGTGTGTGTGTGTGTGTGTGTGTGCGTGTGTGTGTTTGGGGGTGCTGTGGCTGGGGCTGGGGCGCGGAGGCAGATAGCGGAGGGGGAACGGCCCGGCTGGCAGGGGAGCGGCGCTCTGGGGACGAGATGGGGAGCGGCGGCGGCCGCGTTGCAGGGATCATGACGGCGGCCGTGCAGTGTCGCAGCGGCCCGTCTGCGAATGCAAAGCGGCCTGGCATGGGACAAGGTGCTGCTCAGCCGCAGCTCGACCTCTTTGCGATTCGTCACCCGGCGCGTGCCCAAACGCCCGCGCCGCCGCCGCCCGCGCCGCCAGGCCGCGGTGTCGTCGATCGTGGAGGGGCTAGTGTCGGTGCTGGTGACGCTGCAAGTCGTCCCGATCATCCGCTGCCCCCGCGGCGGCGCTGCGGAGCACGTGGCTGCGGCGCTGGAGGGCCGACTGCGGGACCTACTGAAGGGCCGCAGCAACCTCTTCAGCGAGCAGCCGGCCGGCGGCGGCGCGGGGGCTGGTGGTGGCGGCGGCGGCGCGCTGGCGGCGACGCTGAGCCGGCCGCTGCTGGTGCTGTTTGACCGGAACTTTGACCTGAGTGTCATGCTGCAGCACACTTGGAGCTACAAGCCGCTAGTACAGGTGCGGGCTTGGAGCCGGCGCCGGCATGGGATGAGCGGTTTTGGAGATGCACTTGCTGTGCAGCAGGCTGTAGCGCAGCTGCGTTGGCTGCATGGGGTGTTTTCAGGGGTGGGAACGGGCGGCGCAAGCGCGAACGCCGCTCCAGGGGAAACAGCCGCTCGCAGCGACGCCGGCGGCCTGCGCAGCAGCGCAACCTGTGAACACAGCCGCGCCGCCGAGCACGGACCCCAGCGACAACGCCGACCGCCGGTCAAACCGCCAGTCAACCACCGGTCAACCGTTGGTCAACCGCAGGACGTGCTGGGGCTGCGGCTGAACCGCGTGACCCTGGGGTCGGGCGAGCCGGCCGCGGCTGCGGGCGCGGGCGCGCCGGCGGCGCCGCTGCAGCAGCAGAAGAAGGGATACGATGTGGATGAGAAGGACTTCTTTTGGGAGGCATGCGGCAGCATGCCCTTCCCCAGGGTGCGTTGGTTTTGGGGGGAGACACAGGGCATCTATTGTGTGTGCATGTTGTGTGTGTGGGGCGCGTTGCCGCGGCGCCGTTGCGGCGGGCGCTCGCCTGGCCCCGATCTCCCCTCTCCTTGCATAACGTGACCCGTGACTGCAACGTGTGACATGTGCCCGCATCATGTCATTCACGCCCTTCCGCCAGGTGGCGGAAGAGGTCGAGTCGCAGCTTCAAAAGTACAAGGCTGCGGTAGACGACATAAACGCAAAGGCGGCCGCAGGGGGGCACCAGGTGACGGCCCCTGGCGCATCTGGGTGTAGGGGAGGGGTTTGGTGGGGCGAAGAGCCTTGTGGCTCACCTGTGCAGTGTGACAGCAGTGTTTTGCTTATGAGCAGCGGCCTTTCAAAGCAGATGCGGAGCACGCACCCCGCCTCGACGGCCGCCGGCCTCCCCGCAGCCAGCCCCCGCGCCCGGCCACGTGCACCCCTTTTGCTCTGGCTCCGCGAGCGCGCCTGAACTTGCGGATGCCCCCGCGCGACGCACGCCCTGTCGGTCAAACGCGGTCAAACGCAGCATGGCGAGGTGGTTGACCACGACGAGCAGCTGCGGCGCAACACGCAGCACCTCATGAGCGCGGTGTCCAGCCTGCCGGAGCTGCAGGTCAGGGCGTTGCGCGTGTGTGTTTTGTGTGTGTGTGTGTGTTTTGTGTGGGAGTGTGTGGGAGTGTGTGTGTCTGTGTGTGTATGTGTGTGTGTCAAACAGGGCGGATTTTGGAGAAAGCGAAGAGAGGGGGTCGTGCGCCCCTGCCCGCGGCGTTTGGGTGCGCTCTCGCGCCGCTCTTAAGTTTGGTGGTGAAGGTCTCACACAATGAGACACACAAACACAAACACAATCACACACACACAACCATCAACCCCCAGGAGCGCAAGAAGGTGCTGGACAAGCACACCAACCTGGCCACGGCCCTGCTGGGCGCCATCAAGGCGCGCGGCCTGGACGGTCTGTACAACACAGAGGAGGAGGCGCTGGCGGGGAAGGGCGATGCGGCGGCGGTGGTGCGGCTCATACAGGTGGGAGGGTGGCGCACGTGTGTGTACGCGTGTGCGTGTCGGTGAGCGCGTGCGTGCGTGCGTGTGTCTGCTGTGTCCGCGGCTCATACAGGTGGGGGGCGGAGAGGGGGTACAGTGTGTGTAAGGGTGGGGGTGGAAGAGGGTGGGGTGCGGTTGAAGATGAAGGATGTGTGTGTGTGTGTGTGTGTGTGTGTGTGTGTGTGAGGCGGACAGGGAGTGTGTGTGGTGTGTGTGAGAGTGTGTATAAGAGTGTGCATGTTTGTGCGTGTGTGTGTGTGTGCGTGTGTGCGTGTGTGCTCACACGCGCGCTCGCGTGTGTGTGTGTGTGAGTGTATGTAACGGGATGCTTCTTTTCTTGCGGGGGTGCGACTTGGGATGTGCTACCAAAGGGCTCGCAGCCACGGGCACACCTCGGGGCCGACGGTGCGTGGCGGGTCCGCCGTCGCGCGGCCGCGCGCGGGCGCGCGTGCAGCTCAGGCCGCACTCCCAAACGCACACGACACTCGAATCGCCTCGCGGCGGGCGACTCCGGGCGCGCAGCAGCCGCCGCCGCTTCCAAACAGCTGCCTCCGCCCTGCAC
>NW_014010340.1:6396-7235 GCF_000611645.1 Monoraphidium neglectum
ACACACACACACACACGCACGCGCGCGCATACACACACGCATACCCCTCGCGTCCCCCCTCCCCCCAGGGCCAGAAGGGGACGCCCGCTGACAAGCTGCGGCTGGCACTGGTGCACGTGCTGGCGGCGGAGGCGGCGCCCGGGGACGCGGACGTGCGGGAGTTGACGGAGGCTCTGGCGGTGCGTTTGGGGGGGGGGTTGCGCGTGTGCATGTAGTGTGTGCGTGTGTGTGTGTGTGTGTGTGCGCGCGCACACGCGCACACGTGTGCATTTGAATGTGTCTGGGGGTGTACGCGTTCGAGAGGGAGAGAGTTTGTGCGCGAGAGACAGAGAGGGAGAGAGGGAGGGTGTGTGTGTGTGTGGGGGGGGCGACGCGAACATGTCGGCGGGGACGCCGCGCGGCGCGCGGCGCCTTGCGCGCGGAGGCGCGGGCACACACGGGGCCGGAATATTTCAAACTGGCGGGGCGGCGCCTGGGCGGCAGCGCCGGCCCCTGCGCGGCGGCGGCGACTGCTGCCGCTGCCGCCGGACTCGCCACCTCGGCGGCGGCGCCTCGAGCCGCGGCGGCACCGCGCCGCCCTCGTGAGCCTGCTTTTTGGAGCGGCTCCGAGCCGGGGGCCTGTCGCCGGCCTTGGGAAAGGGCCGACGTGACCCATCACACCAAACCAACAACACCCGCAGGCTGCGGGCGCAGACACCACGGCTCTCTCCTATGTGGCGCGCCTGCGCCGCAACCGGCTCGTCGGCGGGCGGCAGGGCGCCGGCGGCGCGGGCGGCGCCGCGCCCAGCACCCTCGGCGCGGCAGCCGCCGGCGGCGGCAATGTGCGCGGGGGGGGGGGG
>NW_014010339.1:0-6744 GCF_000611645.1 Monoraphidium neglectum
GGCTCGCAGGGCGCCGCACCGCCCCGCCGGCGGCGCCCCTGCTGGCCGGCCGCGGCGGCGCGGCGGCGGCGAGCCGCCTCGCGCCGGCCCGGCGGGACAGCCGGATCACAAACTCGCTGGCGCCTTCCCGCAGCTCCTCGATGCCCTGGAGCAGCGTCACCCGGTGACCCAGGGGCCCGATGCCAAGCTCTGCCTGCAGTGCGTGCGGCCGAAATTTTGCGATTCCAGCCGTCTGCTGCGCGACGCCACACAAAACACCGACACCAACCCTTGGTCCCAGCAATTATGGATTCTCTCAGCATCACAAACCAGGCTCAAGCAGGACATAGACGCTTGCTACTGCGGGCCTCCGTTCCGCTGCCGCCCAGCCCCGCGCCCACGGCGCCCACGCAGCGCTGCTCCACACACGGTGTTGGCCCGCAACAATCGTTGATCCCTCTGGCCCACGCAAACAAATAACATATTGTTTGGAATCCTGGTGAGTTCTGCACCCAAAAAGCCCCTCAAACCCCCCAATCCTCACAGCCGCCGGTCTCCCAAACCCCCGGCGAACCCCTACACATTGAGGTCCCCGACCCCTGAAGGGTCTGAACATCTGTAGGAACCGCACGTCCCTGTACCCCAGAGCCCTAGGGGTTTCCCAGGCAACGCCTCCAACTCACCCCGGGCCCCCTCACCTTGAGCTCCGCGTCCCCCAGCCGCAGCAGCAGGCTGCCATCTACCACGTGGTGCAGGAAGCGGTGGCGGTACTGCTCCAACCCCACCGCCGCCACCCAGTCGCACACCTCGCGGACTGCGTGGGGCGGGGGAGGGGGAGGTAGGGGCGCGACGGGGGTGCTTGTGGCGGTCGCGGCGCGGCGGCACTGGGTCACTTTCATCGCCGGCAGGGCTGACAGTGAGCAGGCCGAGGTTGTTGCAAGAGGCAGGAGGACGACGCAAGCCCCGATAATTGGTCAAGCGCATGGGCTAGCCGCAAGCAGCAGACAATGCACGTGTGAGACGCGCTGGACTGAGGGAGCGCACCGTCCCAAAACTGGGGCGCCACCGGCTCCGCCTCATCCTCCTCCTCTGTCCCCTCGGTGCCGCGCGCTGCAGAGGGCGTTTTCATGCCGCCCCGCCGCCCTGCGCTGGCCGGCCAGCGGCCGTGCGCCGGCGGGCTCCCGCAAACCCCAGTGGGCGCCGTGGCGGCGCAGCTGCTGCTGCCCAGCGCGCCCGTGGCTGCGGCGGCCGGGTCGGACGACCGCCGCCGGCTGCAGCCCTTCGCGCTCTCCGGCCTGCTCTGGTGCTGGCCGTGCGACGTCCAGGCGGCATCCGGTTGCAGCCCCTTCACGCTGCTGGCCCCGCTCCCGCAGTCAGTGACGACGCCCCCCTTGCCATGAGCGCCGTGCGCCGCCTCCTGCGGGGCTTGGCGCCCGCTGGTGCTGCTGCCGCTGGTGCTGCTGCCGCGGCTGCTGCTTCCGCGCCTGCTGCCGCCGCCGCCACTCGCCCCGCGGCCCCGCTCCCAGCCAACGGCGTCCACCTCAGCCTCCGCTGCCACCGAGCTCTGGCGTGAGAGCGCGCCGCTCGACGTCGCTCGGTCGCCGTGAGAGGCGTCGCGACCGTGCGGCTGCGTGGCCGCCCACACAGCCGCCACGGCCGGCGCCGCTGTCAGTGCCGCGGCACGCGAGGCGCCGTGAGAGGACCGGCGCGTCAGCAACGAATTGAGGGATGCTGCTGATGTGGCGGACGGCCTGCGCTGCTGCTGCTGCTGCTGCTGCTGCTGCTGCTGCTGCTGCTGCTGCAGGCGATATTCAGGATGATAAGGCGTGTCGTCCTCTTCGTGCTGCACCTCGCATTCCTCAAACCCCTCCTCGGATTCCTGCTTGGGCGACTCCGCCCAACCCCCTGCCCACTGGCTCGCTGGCTGCTGCTGCTGCTGCTGCTGCTGCTGGTGCTGCTGCAGCTGCGGCTGCTGCTGCCGCCTCCACGCATCCCCTGCCGCCACTGGCGGCCTTTCTGCAGCCCCTAGCCTACCGCCTGCAGATGCGGACGCTGCTGACAGGGGCGCCTCCCCCTCATCCGAATCCCCCTCCTCATTCTCTGGCCCGCCCGAGCCCCTGCTGCCCGGCCCAGCGCGTGCCTGCTGCGGCGGCGCATCAGCCCTGTTTGTGGCGCCCAGCTGGCTGTCCCTGCAGCCATCCTCTCCTAGGACCGCATCAAGCTCCTCCGATAAGAGGCTATCTTCTCGGCCAACGAGCGGCGCGCCGGCAGCCACATTGCCCGCATCGCTGGCACCGCTGTGTCGGTGAGATTTCGGCCCGGAGTAATGGGCCGCCGCAGAGACCCCAGTGTGCTCCTGCAGCGGCGCGTCGGCGGCGCGGCGGAGGGCGGGGGTTGTGGGTGCCGCGCGTGTGATGCGGGGCTGCAGCGCGCAGCGGCAGAGCAGCGGTATCGGCGCAGCCAACAGACCTGAGGCTCAGACGCTTCGCTGTGAGCATCCTCTTCGTGATCCTGGGCGTTATTGGTTGGGTGGCAACGCTTTTGGTCGGCTGCTGGGCAGCTAACAAGTGCTTGCGGCGCACCAGCGACCAGCAGCGGGCAGTGTTGGGGGGCGCATGCGCGTGTGCGCACGGGGGCGCCCGAATCCAAGCAGGGTTCCAGCCACATCGCTCACCACCTCCCAGTCTTCGCTGATGGAAGCGGACTCCATGAGCGAGTGCGCGGTCAAACCGAGCGATGGCCACAACGCAGTCAACCCGCGCAAAATCCGTAGATTGCGATCATGGAGTTGTTGTAATTATATGTGGGGACTCTACAAGCGGCTTGCAGACACACCGCAGGTTGCGAGGGTGGCGACTTGCGCCAAGTGCTGCGGTGCTTGTGAGGTGGCCAGCATGTTTTCATGTGGGATTTGCCATTACGGTAAACAGAGATCTTTTGTCGACAATACCGTAGTAAAAGTGCGTTTCCCGTCCCCTCGGGGATCCTTCGGGGCTCCCGTGCTGACCTGGCCGCCTGGCGGTCAACAACGGGCATCGTCATTGTGATGCTTCATACTATGTGCATGTGCATGCTTGTGCACTGGCCAGCTGATGCAGCTTGCTGCAAGGGCATCTTTTGACCCGCGCCCACTCTCCTACGGTATAGTTGTTTACCATACAGGGATTCTTGTTGACGTCACGCACGCCCGCCCGGCGGGGGTGCGTGCCGCCCGGCCGCCCGGCCGCTCCCGGTCTGTTGCCGCTTGAATCATGCAGTCATGTGTGCTGCCTGCGGGTGTGATGATCACGTGTATGCAGAGATAGACGAAATTCCGTCGAATCATGCATGCAGTAACGATGGCGATTACCGTGGGGCGCCCAGAGTGGTCACCACCGTAGACACCGCACACGGCAGATGTGGCAAGGAGTAGTATGCTCAAAGCGAGTGGGGTATCCCTGCCCGTACCCGCGCCACCGGTACCCGTAGATACACTAAATCACCTGCGCGGTAGGCGGCAGGCCGACCGGGGCAGCACACGTCTTGAGCCGGTGTCGTTGGGGCCGAAAGTATTGTGCGGCGAAGTGGCAAGGTGCGTGAATGCTGTGGCGTGTGCGGGTGTCCACGGTGGGCTGCTCCAGAGATGCAGAGATAACAAAATAAGAAGCCCCTGTCGCATCATGATATGTTCATGTACATTTGAGCTCCGGTGACACGGACGACACGTGTCCGCTCTGCGCCATAACCTGTTGCTTTCTCTTATGTATACATTGAAGCACGATCTGGACTGCGGCGGACGCTGAGCGCGGGGGCCTTTAGTCAGGGGCCCAAAATTCACCGAGGATTGCCGAGGGGATTTGCTTATGGGAAACAGGCTGGCTTTGCTTATAAGAATCAGGCTGCACATGTACCTTTCTACTCCTCCACAACTGCGGCAAAGGTCTTGGCTTCGCGATCGCAAGGTGGGCCTGGGTAGAGCCCACACCCGGCTCACGATGGCCTGTGGGCCCAAGCAAGAGTATCTCGCCTCACGCGTTTCTTTCCATGTATGTCCTGGACCTCTCGACTCGGCGAGGGCCCACCCAGGGTGCGGGCTCAACACGGCTGTAGAGCCAGGGGCTCGCGGCGGCAGGCTCACAGGCCTCAATGGCCTTGCATCGCTCTTCCTGCAGGATGGTCCTCAACAGCTTCAAGGTGGAGAACCACACTGGGGTTGCCCTCAAGTTCCGCAACCTCCGCGACCGCGGTGACGATTATGACATCCCGGCCTACAAGTCGAGGAGCCACGATGCGTGGTTGGGGCAAACCAGGGCCTTCGGCTGCGAACTCCTCGCGCAGCACGTGCCCACCCGCGTCGCCGCCGACGCCGTGCTGGCAGGCGGCGAGGATGTGTCCACCAAGGCCACAATCCGAATCGTGCTGATCTGGGACAACAGCTGGAAGCTGCATGTGGACGTCGATGGCGACGACAACAACGCCGGGATCGATGTGGACGGGAACAAGGACTTCCACATGCGCGTGTACTGGAACCGCGTGGAATTCCACTGCTACAACGGCGTGTTCAAGGCTGGCAGGGACGACGGCGTCGTCAAGTTCAGCCTGGCCGCGCGCCTGCCCCCTTACAGAGATGCCGACAACATGTTGGAGGCCAGCGAGGGTGCGCCGACGTACCCTCAGAGCGTGCCGCCCGCCCTCGAGCACTGATAGGCTGGTGCGCCAAATCGGCGCATTGGACAGGCACCGACACAATGCCATTGGCATGTGTGCATTGATGTGCTACAAGCCAGTCGCGGCCCGGCCCCGCTGGATCAGGCAATTATGGTGCTTCCCCCTTTGCCATGGGAGGGTTGGCTGCGCGCGCGCGGCCAGGGGCCCGCCCCTTGCGCCCGGGGTTTGCCGGCGGCCCTTTCGGCGTGCTTTGCCTTGGTTTGCACGCCCCCACCGAGCCCTCTTTGCTCACCAACTAACAGGGCGCTCAGCCACGCCTGCACTCACCCGTGGCAGCCAGAAGCTGGCAGCTGGCCGCCGCAAGCCGCACCCCAGCTCTTGTGTGGGGCCGGGGGAGTCAGCGGGCATGTTGGCAGCACTGGCACCCCCCCCACTGGCTTGCGCGACCGCGCTTTGACACGCGCGCCGCCGCGCAAGCGCCCCTTCGTATGACATTCACGCATCGCGGTCACACACGTGCATGCGCGCGGCGGCTGCTCACAGCTTTCGCCCGCCGCCCCTTGGCTGGGGCCGGAAGCCGCTGCGCCAAGCGCCCGCTGGTCGCGTCAGCTGACACTGACTAATACTTGTCAGCTCCTCGTCCGCCTAGCTCCAGCCGCGGCTGCTGCGGGACGCACGGCTGCCTCGCAGCCGCACCTTGTGCCCAGCTTTCACGCCCGTTCATTAGGGCCGTCCCCGCGCGCACACCCCACCTTGTCGCTTGGCGCGCCCCGAGCGCACCCACCGCATTGCGTTTCCTGTTGGCCCGAAGCCCAGAGGCTAGGGCGCACTCGTTCTCACGGGCCTGGGTGCATGCCTGCACGCACCCGTGACGGTGTTCCATCCCAGGTGCCTCCCCCCTTGCGAGGTGTGCTGTCGCGCGTGCCCCGCTGGACGCGGCTTGGCTTTCTGGAAGTTGGCGCCGAACTGTAAGCAGTCATGACTTACACACACTGGATCCCCAGAACACCGGGCTCACCGCAATTGTCGTGGGCAGCAGGGCCACGGTGCACGCAGGTCTTTGCCTTAGCCACAGGGCGCCGAAGGCTTCGCAGCAGCGTGTCCGTCAACTTAGGGCCGCAGGTGGCGGTACGCGTTCAACCCAAGCTAGTAAATCCTTGCAGTTGTTTGCTGCGTTCGGCTCATGCCATGGTGGTCGCCTCACCACTGGGGCCAGAAAATGAAGGCGGGGCAGGGGTTGCGGGCACGGCGTCAAAGGGGGTTGGGGGCGAAAACCGCCGGCACGCGGCAAACGCGGGGGGAGGGGGCTGATGCCTCTGGGCTGCGTGCATGGCCTGCCAGTTGCCACGTTGGTCAGGGCGCCTGCAGGGTGGCGCCTATGATGGGCCCGCCACGCGCACTGTGTTTCTTGAGATGCGCCCCCGCCATTGCGGTGCTGGGCGAATAGGGTTCCGCGCCGCCGACAAAGTAGGGTCACAAAATCACAGGCCTGAGCCCCCAACCGGACGCACGAGCACGCGTGCGCACCCGAATATGCAAACCAAGTTCGCTGCGTAGTTACACATTTGGAGTGCTTGGGGGTGCACCCAATGGGTTGGGGGCATGAGCCAGGTTCCCAGCTGGTGGGCACCTAGGGCTTGTTTCTGCAGTTGGCACGCGTCTGCTGCCCGCCATTGCTGATCACACTGCCGCAGCCGCTGCATTTAAGCTTGCGCGGCGCTGATGCCTCGACGCGTGCCGCCTCGGCCGCACGCTTGCTGCTGCTGCTGCTGCTGCTGCTGCTGCTGCTGCTGCTGCTGCTGCTGCTGCTGGTGCCGCCCTGCTGCTGCTGCGGCAGCGGCAGCACCAGTGATGGCTCCGTGCCGAACATGGCTGCATGCCGCCGCTGTTGCTGCTGCCACTGCCTGGCCCGCCGCCAGTTGCGGCAAGCCAAGAGGCACCAGGATGTGCTGCGCCGTCGCCATTAGGCTGCCCATGCCAGGGCTGCCCATCAGCAGTGGCGCGCTCACGCAGCAGGCCTTCACCAGGCCGAGCCGCGATAGATAGATAGATAAGTTACTCATACCCGCCATAGCATCACTGCCATCGGCCTCGCGCTCATCATAGCGGACCTCCTCG
>NW_014010338.1:0-6742 GCF_000611645.1 Monoraphidium neglectum
CCCCTCGATCGCGCCACCCCTCACCCCCTTCCAACAGGAGACGCGCTTTGTGGGCGAGCGCCCCGTGGCCTCCGCCGCTGGGGAGACCCCCCTCGGCGTCACCGAGAGGGTGGGCGGGTGCACGCATTTCTGTCGCACTTCCAGGGTTCAGGGGCCAGGGGCTTCCGCCTGGACCTGCCATCCATGTTTGTCGCAGCCGTACATCGTTGTGCTTGGGTGCCCCTCCTGTGCACAGCCCTCGCCCGGCCTGCCGACGCGCTCATCATGGATGTGGGCTTATGGATGGTCGCGCATTTGTGCACGGTGATTGAGTTGCCATACGCGCGCACGCGCACACACTCTCACACTCACATTCACAACCACACTCTGCAGGTGGTCGAGACGACCGAGCCAGGGCCCACCTGCCCCACCCCCGGCGCCCCGATCCAGAGCGTCCAGGTGCGGCGCCACGCCACAGTCCCCGCCCCATCTGTCCCACCCCCCTTGCTGGGATTCATGCTGCCCCGCGGGCATCGACGCCCTGCACGTTTGTCCTCACGCAGCCCTGAAGCCAAGCCCGCCCCGTTGGACCCCGGCCACGCGATCCCCTGCTGCCCTGTGCCCGCTTGTGCCCGCTTGGAGTGGCTGAGTATCAGATTGCCGCAAAACACGTTGCAAGCCCAGGTCATCACCGCACGCGCGCACACACACACACACGCACCTGCAAGCGTGCACATTTGCCCGTGCACTTGCTCACACACCCGTCCCCCCGCCCCCTTGCCCCCACTTGAAACCTCCCTAAAGGGCGAGCACATCGGCCATGTTGCGCGCGACCGCACAATGGACATCTGAGAAGGTCCCCGGCTTGCTGGTGGGGGCTGCGACAGCAGCAACAAGGTGGGGGACCACCGCTCCCAACTCCGGACAGTGGGAACGTGATGCTGAGCCGCGTGCGCGTCGGCGTGCGCGTGTGTGGCGCTGCGATTTTGAGCTGGATAGTGGGGGCTGTTGGACAGAGTTGAGCCGCTGGGGTCGCCGGCAAGGGTGCAAGTAGGGTGTGCATGTGGTAGCGGCAGTGTCGAGTGCGATTTTATCGCAGCTTGGTGGTCAAGCTCCGGCCTCCTGAGGTGGCCAGGCTCCAGGCCTCCAAGCGACAATTGCCTGTGTGAGAGCTTGCGCCCACCTGACAAACACAGTCATCCACATCGTGCGCGCGTTTCGCGTATCGTTGCAACACCTGGACACCTTGATGACCCGAATTTGCCTCCATTTGTCAAACCCACGCCCCTGCACAGTACGCAGCAGCGAGCGCTGGACAAGCAAGCGTGCCACCAATCCCGAGCATCCCAGGGTCGCCCCGACGCTCTATCGGCGCGCTCAGCTGCAGCTCGGTGCCTTGCATAACGGAGGTTGATTGGGTGTGCAAAGCGCTTTGATTGCATGAGATGCGCTGGTGAACATCGCGGGCTGGTCTCATGTTAAAAAGGCACTTTAAGCATGCACTCTTTGACTGTGGTTTCGCCTGTCTTGTCATGATACCAGAGTGTTTACGACGACAGCCGCCTCCGCCCGTCACAACCGCTTGAAGGCGCAGTCCGACCTGTTTTAATGGTTGCGCTGCGATTTTGCCATGTTGGATTTCCCTGGGATTGCCTGCCACGCATGGTGAAAGCTTGAGCTGGGCAAGTCGGCTGATCTTTTTCCACCTGTTGTCAAGGCCCGGATTTGGGCTCGCCCAGCCCCAACAACACACCCAACCTAGGTGTGTAGCCAGAGTTGTTCAGGAGCGTTGGGCGGTGCTTATGCATGCCGCTTCAAGTTGTAAGTCAAGCAAAACATGAAGATTTGTGTTGCCCCGTCAGCTCAGTGCTGGATCTGGCCTGCGATGCTGAGGTGGCAGGGCACTGTGAGTAGCGGCTGCATGACCCGCCACTGCACAGACTGGCCTGAGGCTGTCCAGCGCCCCTTTGCCCGGCCTGTAAAGATGGATGGCAATCTTGATGGGTGTGCTGCACTATATTTTTGACAAGCGGCACTGCATTGGCCTGAAGGGTCTGGTTGGTTGGTGTCACACAAGCTGCAGCATCCGGAGAGTCACGGCTCCCGGGATACTCATCGCCCGCTGGGCTGCAATGCGACCTCGTGATATGAAGAATACATTGTATTCTAGCTCATATCCGACTACTAGCGGCTCACAGCGATACGACATTTGCGCACATCGATCCCTCGAAACAAACCTCCGTGACTCGAAACTCCGCAACCCGACCAACAAACATGGGTCTCGGTCAGAAGATCAAGGCAAGCTTTGAGTCCATTGCAGGCCGCTTTGAACAGCAGTATTGTCGGCGTTGCTCCACTGGCGTGGCTGCGCGCGCACGCGCACGCACATGCATGTCAATGCACGCACGCACGCATGTGCGACCGGGCTGACCCCCAGCGCCCTGCCCCCAACCCCTGCAGGACGTCGTGCACCGCCACGGCTCGGTGCGCGATGCTATATATGCTGGGACACACGCCTGTCTGACACGCTTTGGGTTGCTCGACAAATCCCAGAGCCCGAATTAGCCCTGCTGACGCAGCCCATGTCGCGTCAGCGCCAGAAGTGACCCCCTTCCCCTGGCCCCTGGGCGCATTATGCATGGGACATGCCTCCTATCATGGCTGCCACGCCGCCACCGTTCGCTTGCGCCCACCGTCCACAGCTTGCAGCAAGCAGTCGGCCTTCCATACTGGGGGTTGCATCCACCCCACCCGGGGGAGGGCCCACTGGCAACCAGCCCTACCCCACCATTTTCCCAAACCCCCGCTGTCACCCCCTATTGCTCCCCTGACCCCTCTCTGGGCTCCCAGGACTCCTCCTCCTCCGATTCTGGCCAGGAGGGCGCCGCCTACCAGACGCGCGGGGCCGTCAACGGTGAGAGCACGCAGCCATGATCGCCTGGTCGGTTGAGTTTGCATGGATGCGGCGGGCCCCGCGTCGCCTGCGCGCTGACGCCGGTTGCATGGCACAGCGCGCGCGTTCCCCTTTGAGCTCAGCCCTCCGGTCAGCAGGGGTGGGGTTGTTGTACAGACTCACGCGCGACCCTTGCTGAGGCTGTACAGCGGGATCCCAAACTGCTGGACTGGCCAGGCTCCTTTGATTTGCCTTGGGGGCGACCCTGGCAACGTCTCCCCCCCCACCCAAAACAAACTCTCATCGGGGCCCCGCTGTTGCTGAACCCACTCCCATCCCTGCACCCCGCCCTGCCCACAGATGAGGTAACCCCCACCACTCAGGACACCACCCCCGAGGTGCGCCGTCGCCGCACGCGGCGCGCGAGCGCGCTGTAATCACATGGGCATGTGTGATAGTGCCCTCCTCGCACGTCGGGCCAGCTGCGTATCGCGGCCGGCTAATATATGCTTGCCAGAGTGTTGTTGCACCCAACAGCCCCCGCAGACGCGCCATTGTAATGTCTAAACAACTGAAGCCACACACACGCTTCTGTGTGTCAGTTTTTCCCAGCCTCTTCTTGTCTTTTGGCCTCTTTGAATTGTAACAGTGCTTGGCCCCGCACAATCCCCTCGATTCCCTCCATCAGGTGATTGCCTTGCGCGAGCGCCTCAGGGCAGAGCGCGCGGCCGAAGATCCCAACGCCCCCTCGGCTGACTGCGGCACCTCTGGCTTTGACAACCCGCAGACCCGCGGCCTGGGCGGCACCGGCGCCGGCGCCGGCATCAGCACAGGCACCGGCGGCGGCGCTGGCTTCGACGGCACTCCCATGTCTGGCGCCGTTGGCGCGGGCACCGACTACGACAGGACACGCGGCACCGGCGTGGCCGGCCTGGGCGGCGACACCGGCAACATCGGCGGCGCCGGCCTGGGCGGTGACCTTGGCAACACCGGCGGCGCTGGCACCGGCGCTGGTTACGGCTACGACACGCAGAGCGCCGGCATGGAGGGCCCCGGCGGCGCGCGCCACCCGGGCATGAAGGAGCGTATCGCTGGCAAGGTGGAGCAGGTGGCTGACCGTGTGAAGGGTGCCGCCGGCTCGACCCGCGAGAATCAGGTGGGGCGGTTGTACTTGAGAGGCATCAGCAGCTACTCAGCAAATCCATACCTCGGGCTGTCTATTGCCTTGGTGTTCCGCACCTGTTTGCAAAGATGCATAGCCGGTGGGACTGTGGGGAGTTGGAATTAGGAAGATGCTATGCCTGATTCGAGCAGTGTTCGAGCTCGCGTCGTAGACGCTACATCTAATCTAACATTAGACGCTGGTAGCACCAGCTATACACTTGCTGCTGACTGGGAAGTGTGCCCCTGCCCCCACCACCCCTCCAACAACAGGAGATGCGCCAGCAGACCGCCGCGGGCGGCAACACCTACGGCTCTGGTGACCCCTACCTGGGTGGTCAGGGGGTGAGTCGCGCTGTCAGCCTTGACAGAAGCTGACGCTGATACTGCTTTGGATACTGCTGTTGCAAAACTTGCAACAAGCCGAACACTGGTCGCTTGTCGATGGCAAGACGAGGGGCATGATGGGCCTGACTGGTAAAGTGTACCAACGGGCATTCAAGGCGGACACAGCTAGGTGTTGCCCCCCTTAGATTTGGTGTCACAGCGTGCGCAATCTATATGCAACTTGCAGTGAGTATGCTTACCACCTGTGTGCCAAGCGCCTCGCTCAAGCATCCATCACTGCAAATCTGCAACATTTTGCAGGGGACCGGGGGTGCGGGGCTGGGCTCTGCCATGAACAACCCTGACTCGGCCTTCCCCACAGACAACGTGAGGGGACCTCTTTTGCTTTTTTTGTCTTGGGGGTTTGTCCAGGTTCTTGTGTGTGCAGACCTGCAGCATGTGACCTGTATTGCTCCCTTCTCCCACCTGCCGCATGTGACTTGCATTGCTCCCTTCTCCCTACACCTCTTTGTGTTGTGGTCGGGCTCTGTTGATAAACTTTTGCATCCCCTCGCCTTCACAACCAAGCAGGGGGAGCGCATCGGGCGCGGGGGTGAGGACCGCAACCTGCAGTACTGAGCAGCTTATGATGGGGAGATGGAGGAGGTGAGACAAACGGGATTTTGGGTGGATGGCACATCTGAGGTGCAGCACAACGGAATGGGTGTTGCGCTTATTCGCCTCCTGATGATGGTTGTCAACATGTCGGATGTACATTCACATGATAGTACACACAAATGGTTGTGCCACCTTCCATGTTCATTTGCCTGCAGCCTCATCCTGTTCATGCACCTCCTCACACACTTGCTGCCTGCAGGATGAGCAGACGCTACCAAGCTGAGCTCGACGTTCTGCAGAGCAAGGGTGTTGACAATTTTGTGCAGGCAGTGCCTGGGGGCGACTGTTGTGCTTTGATTTTGAAGGATGTGAAGTGGTGTACATCTGGAGTGTTGTGACACAATTTCATTAGGTGAGCTTTTTGTACACTATATTGATAGGGGTGGATTCCACCACTCCTGGCTTTGTTTTGTGTGGTCTTTGCAACATCAAGGACGTGGGTACGCGCAGGACAGCCTATGCTGTGACTGTCTTGCATTGAAGTGATGACTTGTCAAGAGAAGGATGGTTTTGTGCTGTCCTGGCACTATGCTTGCCGTGCTGGCTGATAGCTTGTTGTCGGCCCTGCCCTTGGATGCACCAACCCAAAATGGTGCGTTCAGTGAAGTGGTCTGATGGTGTGCCTGCCAGCATTATGACCGTGTTGGCCAAAATTTTGGCTTGTTGTAACCGCGACATTGTACTGAAATGGGGAACAGTCATGCGCCCGTTGTCAGGCTTGGAACTGGCAGGTTACACCAGCTATGCACGTTTAGTGTCAAGCAGCCAGCACGAGAAAAAGGTCTTATGCTTCTACAACAAACACCTCACTTCGCTAAGCTTGAACTGTGGCAAAGAACTTTCGGATCGTGCATCGATCAGCGCTTAGCAGCCGCTACGGTTGTAATTGACGCTTCAACGCGGCCGCCAAAAGACCTCAGCATAGATTGTCATGAATTCATGCGCACACCTCCGTGGTGGTCAGCCCCAGAGCAGCCCCCTTCAATAAGCAGATCCTTTTTCTTGATCCTTTTCTCTGGGGCTAACATCGTCGGCAACCTTCTGCGGATCAGATCACTTCTGGTTGTTGACCCGCAGCAGCTGGATTTCAAACAGCAGGGGCTCCCGCGAGTGGTTTGCGAGCTGGCGCCGCGTGGCAAAGGTGGGGGGCTGGGGCTGCAGCGCGCTGCTGGTGTAGCCCAGCTCTGGGGGCACCAGGGCGCGCCGCCGGCCGCCCGTGGACATGCCGATGAGCACCTGGCGTTTGTTCAGGGGGGGGGTGTTGGACGTCAAGTGAAGGACAAGTGCTGTCTGCACAGCATGATAATTGATTGTGCGGACTCCATGCAGTGCGCTTCTAGGCACACACTGACACTTTTAGTACCGGGCGAGCAGCGAGGAACGACTGGATTGGAGTCCATGGGGTGTGGTCCAGCTGATCCATGCACGCGCAGCTGGGCTGAGCTCGCAGGTGCCGCCCGGTTGTACAGAGCACATGCTGCCGGGACTCAATGTGCAGCCAGGGATTGGGCAGCACAGGCCAGCAGGGCGCAGCCGCACGAATCGCCACTGCACGAGGCAGCAGACGAGACGCGGCCGGGCACACCCCTGGCCTGCGTTTCTCCCGCCCACCTCCTCCAGGCCGGGGATGAGGGTGCCGTCCCCCAGGCGGAAGGCCACGGGGCCGACGGGCACGTCGCGCGGTTGGAAAGACACACCCTCGAT
>NW_014010337.1:0-6739 GCF_000611645.1 Monoraphidium neglectum
CCCACCCACCCATCCACCCACCCATGCAACCTCTTGGACCCAACCCCTGCAGGTCCTGGGCGGCATCGGCGCGCTGGCGGCGCTGCCAAACCTCGCGGCGCTGCGCGTTGACTGTTGTGGGGCCGACGCTGCTGGCGTCCCCTTGGCGTTCTGGGACGGTGGGCGGGCGCGTTGAGGGCATCACCATTTTTTGTCTTTGTAGCACTCCTAGATGTGCAGAGGCGGGCCGCTCGCTGGCTGAATGGGTCCGTCTCGGCTGCTGTCATGCATTTTTTTGTAACCAATTCAGGTGCATGGCATGCAGTGTTTTGACCAGCTTTGCACTGGCAACCCCTGCCAAACCCCCGCCGCCGCCCGCGCCCGCGCGCACCGCTGCCCCCAGGCCTCGCCACCCTGACCCGCCTGCAGTGGCTGTCGCTCGGCTGGTTCGAATCTGCGCGGCTCGAGGCGATCTCCCGGATCACCGGGCTGCGGGCGCTGCAACTCCGCAGCCTGAGCCGCGCGCCGCGCGCCGCGCGGCTCGCTGAGGTGGCGGCGCCGATGGTTCGTTTGCGGTACCTGGCACTGGAAGGCATGCGGCTGGATGGGGCTGGCGGCGGTGGCGGCGGGGCCGCCGGGCCGGGGGGCAACAGCATGGCGAGTGCGGGGGGCGGCGGTGGCTTTCTGGCTGACGCGCTGGATATCACGCTTTACGGCGGGTGGGCGGGGCCTGTTTTCTGGGTTTGTATGCATGCAGAGCGCGGAGGGTTTTTTCTGGGCCAATTTGGAGGTCTGGAGGCGCGTGAGTCGTGATGCGCTGCCTCAGGGGGCGGTCAGGGAGGGCCCCAGGGTGGCAGCAGGCCGACGCCTGCAATGGCCCAAATTGGATTCAGAGCCAAGGGCTGGGGCAACAGGACGTGGATGCCCGGGGTGCTGTGGTGCGCTGAACAAGGGGCCCGCCCTCAAGCGTGTCACCCCATTCGCATGCTGATGCCCCCACCCAGCGGGGCCCTCTGACGCACCAGCCGCACCGCCTCCCCTCCTTGATCCTCGCAGCCGCTCGCGTGTTTGGGTGCAGCACACCCTCGCGTCCGCGGTCCCCTGGCACCCGTTTGCCGGGCCCCTGCAGCGCCTGAGCTGCGTCACGGCCGCGCTGCTGCTGGCGGTGCTGCTGCAGGCGAGAATCCCTGGTTGTGCTCAGGGTTCAGCCCTGAGCAGGGTTTAGCCCCGAGCAGGGTTTAGCCCTGAGCCACTCAGTCTCGTGCTCGCTATTCCACTGCTGCTGCAGTCCTTCCAGCTCAGCCTCAGCTCTGCTTGGCGCCATACTCCCCTCCAAGTAGCCTCCGCTCATCCGTTTCGTGGCGCTCGCCCACGCGGGAATGCGCAGGTGCACCTGGGGCCGGCAGAGGCCGCCGCGACCGCCTTGCTCGCCTGGCTGCACCTCCTCCTGCTGCTCGCGGCCACGGTAGCGGCCGCCTCTTGGCTGCTGTTGGGGGCCCCGGACCTCCGCTGCCCCGGGGCGCGACTCATGGCGGCGGCGGCAGCGCGGCTCCTGCCGCGGCTGCGCGTGCGCACCGCGCCTGGCGTCGGGCCCGAGGGCGGCGCGCGGCGGCAGGCACGCGCCGACCCAGCGGCGGCGTTCAGGCGCCTGCGCTACTTGAGCCTGCGCCGGAGCTCCCTCTCAGGCCCGGTTGCCGCGGCGGCTGGCGGCGCCGGGCTCCGCGGCGGCGCCGCGTCCGTAATGTCTCTACTTCTTTGGCCGTTGCCAGCTGCGATTTCTCTTCGGTCTCTTAACTCTGCGGCAGGCAGACATGAGTGCAGCGGCAGCGCTGGCGGAGAGTGCGGGGCCAGCACCCAGCAGCCCTCCGCGACAGACAGCCGGCGGCGCGCGTGCGCCGCAGGCGGCGCCGCGCTGCTGCAGTGGGTGCTGCCGCGTGCGTGTGCTGCCGCGCAGCTTGCGGGCTCGGCGCTCGCCGCGTTGGGCCTTTCGCGGTTCGCGCCGTGCGCGCCCTCACACAGGGCCTGCAGCAACGCCCACGGCAGCAAGGGCTGCAGGGTTGCACGCCCCCGCAAGCCCCCGCAGGCGCGGCCGCCGCTGCAGTCGCTCCTGCTCGCGTGCAATGAGCTGCGTTTTGTCGACCTGACTTGCGTCGGCGGCGGCGCCGCCGCGCCGGGCGCGATGTCGCGGCTGGTGCGTGCGCTGTGGCGCGGCGGGCACGTGCACTACATTGCAGTAGCACAGCCGGCGAGGCTGCGGCTAGAGCGCCGCGCAAGCAGTCGACGTGGCTGCGGCAACGGCGGCAGCGGCGATGGCGGCGGCGGGTACAGCCACGCAGAGGATGAGGGCGGGGACCATGACCGCGGTTCGGATGACAGCTCGTCGGGCTGCGAAGACGAGTGCTGCCGCGCCTGGGAGGGACGGGGGAGTGGCGGCGGGCGCGCACGTGCTGGACACGGGTGGCTGCGGTGGCTCGGTCGGGGCAGCAGCAGCGGCGGAGGCAGCCGCGAAGGGACACAGGACCCAGCGTGGCGGGGGCAGCGCAGCAAGGGCACGGGCGGTGTTGCGCCACCAGCCCCGATTTTGCTCGAGTGCTCTGGCTTTGATGAAATTATTGTTCGAGAGCTGGGGTTGTGAGAGCTGGTACGAGGAGGAGAGATGCTTTGCGGACGATGCAGGAGACCACTGAGCAGGTTGGTGGAGTTGTAAAGCGGCAAGATAGGCAGGCTGCTGAGGGCTGTTCTTGCGTAGGGTGCAAACTTTGAATCTGTACGCACCTGGTTTTGTTCCAGTCCTGGCACACTCATTGTTGTTGTGGGTGAGCGATGGCGGCATGCATGTTCATTTGGACAACATGGGGGCACATAAGATTGTGATGCCCCGGCCCGTGTGCGGTACAGCAGGCACAGTTGTCACTTGCTAGTTTGCAGGATGTCCATGTTCTTTGTTTGTCAATAACCAGGGTTTTGTACCAAATATTACCTATCACTTCTCGCCAAAAGGTAAGCGGGCTTGCATCACGTAAAGTAAGATTGCTAATGATTGCATAAAAGCAGGCTGCTGTTGGCGGCAAAGAGCCCTGCAATGTACATGTTTGCAAATGGTGGAACGTTTGGAGGAGGGCTTGCCTCAAGTAACGGCTACTGCGCAGCACGACTTTGATAAGAGCACAACTCTACAAAACACAAGCCCAAATGAGTACAACGAGGCGGGCTCACACCACCTTGCTTTGCAATACGCTCACAACCAAAGTTGGGCTTCAAAGCTTGGACGCCACCCCCCCACCGCCGCCCATCGTCCCTTGCCGCCGCCGCACCATCCGCCCCCGACGGAAGGCCACCGCGGCGTTGCTGATGGCCGCGCCCTCGCGCCCCTTGATCTTCGTCTCAAACACCACCGTGTCGGATTCGGGCAGCGCCCACATGGCGACCTGTGGCAGCAGGAATGAAGTCAAAGTTTAGGTCGTGACTGCAGCGCAGTCGAGACTACAACAGCCGAAGCATACACAGATGGCGCATCTCAAAGCTGGAGAGCTCTCGCTATTGCGCGACTTGTCGGCTGGTGCTGACGCCGTCGGTCGAGTTGGCTGATCGACAAGTTTGAACAGCGATTCAACTCAGACCATCAGTCTTGCCTTGACCATCCGCCTGGCTCACCTGCAGGGTGTCCCCTGGGAAAACGTGCTTGGAGAAGCGCACCTGCAGGAGCCAGGCAGGGGTTGGACAAGGGGGGTTACAAGGTGATGCGTGCATGGTTGTCCGTGGGCACGGCTGCATGTGCACGATCGAGCATGCGTGGTTGCTTGTGCGTGTTGGGGTGTGTCCAGCTAGATGGGTGGGTGGGTGGGTAGGTGGGCTGTTGGGTCAGTGCGCACGTGCAACAAAGAGATTCACGAAAGTAAAGGGTCGTGCACAGGACTGTCGCCAAACACGTGTCGCAAGCAATCCCTTCAGCACCTTGACGCTTGCCACGGCTGCGGGGTCGCTGCCGCCGTACTCGCGCAACACCAGCCGCACAGAGACCCCCATGGTGCACAGCCCGTGGAGGATTGGCCGATCGAAGCCGACATGTGCTGCCGTGGCAGGGTCTATGTGCAGCGGGTTGTAGTCCCCACTCAGTCTGTGGATGTTCACGGTGACATGTTTGGCGAGGTACGGGCGGTGGTGGTGAACAAAGGCGTATACAGCAGGTGCGTAAACGATGCGGCAATCAAAGTGAGCCAGACCTGCCAAAATTGCTGATCGGGTGTCAGACTCGCAGCGCAAACGCCAATGTTGCTCGCACATGAGCGTCGACCGTCCGACGCAGACGGCGCCAAGCCCCACAGCCGGCACGATCCAAAGCATGGCGGCCCTGTGAACCAGGATCCCGAACCCGCCCGCCTGTACAGAGCCGCCTGGTCTGGCGTGGTGGCCTCCTCAACGACCAAGTCTGGCGGCCGCTGCGGCGGCTTGTTGGGAGCTGTCGCGGCGGGGCTGCGGGGCAGCGGCTGAGTGGCCCCACGGAAGGGCTGGGTGCCCAGCATGAATGACCTTGCAAAGGGGGCGTCGGCGGCAGGAGCAGCAAAGAAGAGGGCGCCGCAGTGCGCGGAGTGGCAGGGTGGAGGCGAGCTGGGTGCTGATTCATGGTGCACAGAGGGGGGGAAGCAGGTCCTGGACGGAGAAAGGCTGCCCTTGCCCTCCCTTCGACTCGCTTTTTGAGGCCCCAAAAGAAGGCGCCCTGGCCCCTCACAAGCCCCCTCACGTGAACTCATTAACAGCCAGAACGTGGCCCAGTTGTGCATCGCTGCTGGTGGTGCGCACCTGCAGGCACCACACAACACCCCAAAGTGACAAAGCTTGCGCATGCGTGCTTTTGCGCACATGTGTGCAAAGCAGTACGCCGCAGCAGCCACGAGCATCAGCGGGAAGCAAGGCTGTCGACGGCGCAGGACCCAAGAACGCCGGCGGACTATCGGTGCGCTGACCACGCAGGCAGCACGAGTGCAACTTTAGCATGTACGCTGCATGCCACAGCATCCGCCTTGTGATTCATGAAAAAGTGGTGCTCACCACGACAACCGCGCCCTTGCCCTTGTCCTGCACATCCACTACCTGTGGGAAACGGCGATTGCACGCCGCGATCACGCATCCTTAATGCAGAAATTGAGTGCTGTCTTACCTCCCTCACCGAGCCGCAGCCTGGCAAGCACCCTGCGCCAGCCGGCGCAGTGTCGTGGGGCACATGGCAGACGGATGTGGGCAAGGGACGCACAGCGCGGATGGCGGGTGTTGCCTGTGGGTGTTGTGTCACCTGTGTGGTGGTGGTGATGTCAGCACTGGTGGGGGGCCGCCCCTCAGGCAGCTCTATGTACTGCTCTGCGTGAAGGCCCTAGGGTGTTGATTTGAATGTCAAATCTGGGTTAAAGTGTGTGGATAAGAGTTCTTCAATGTGCGCAAAGGGTCTGGCAAGGACAGCAGAAACATACTTCTCTGGATGATGGTGGGACAGGATCGGCGCACGCACCCCAACCTCTTTACGGGCGAGAGAAGATCGGAATGCTCCTTTGTTGAACAAACACCCTTCTCATCCCACGACCAACGCGACACTCGCCTTTACGGCTGCGAGCCGCAAACGGCTGTGGAACTGCCTGCACCAGTTAATACCCCGCCTCCCCCACAGACCACTAGCCCTGCCAGCGTGCCTTTGAGGGGTCGCAGCCCGGGATGTAGTCACTCAAAGGCACTTGATACACCGCCGGGTGTGCAGGGATGGTGAAGAAGGTGGGCAGAGGCGCAAAGTCGGGCGCCCCCTCAAACACAGACCTAGGTTGTGCGTGAGTGTGCGAGACAGCCGAATGCGGCGGACGACTGCGATGTCATCACACGTGCCGATGGCAGCCTCGGCAAATCAAGACTGGGTATTGCAGACACAAATTCTTGCCAGACGTGGTCTGCTCCATCAAATCACCCGCAAGCCTGACAACAGCGGCTCCCGCGAGCCCCGAGCTTGCCTGAGGTCAGCTGCGCCGCAACCCACGCCCAGCGCGTACAGGCACAGGTCGCGCGGCGTGTAGTTGTGCCTATAGGCTGGCAGCCGCAGCTGCAGCAGCAGCTGAGGGTCCTTCATTTCGTCCTGATGCTGCGACATCTCACACGCAGGGCGGCGTGACCCTCTCGGCACCGCAAGCGAGCTACAACGGTAGAGCCTCGTCCTTGACTTCCACACACTAGGAAAACTGCTTATTGTCAATGACTATCGTAAGGTGCGAATGGCACATGCAGTGTGCCAGCGACGATCTCAAGTCCCAGTTACAATCATGTACGGTACCCCTCAGCTCTGGTTTTCCGAAAACTATGTACAAAAGGTGGGCTTGATAACTCTCCGCAGATTGACGCTTTGCCCATGCTCCAAGCTTGCTTGAAGCAGTGCGATCATGGGCCTACTGTATGGCGGAATGGCAGGTCCAAGTTGCCCCGGAGGTGATGATGCAGCACTGGGCGATGCAAACATTCTTATCTCGCCTTGTTGTGACATCACGGCAGTTGATTGCTCTGAATACATGGTAAGCTGCGATAATGCACGGTAAGCTGCGATAATGGGCCAGTGCAGGGAGCTGGCAGGAGGACAGGCACACCAGCAGGCAACACTGCCGCGACACAGAACCTCCGAGGGGGAGAGAGAGAGACAGAGAGTACGCAGGCTGCAACCCCCGCGTCAATTCAGGAAGAGGGGCTGGCTTGCGGGGGCACAGGCCGCCGCGCCGCCCCCCCCCCCGCCCCC
>NW_014010336.1:0-6740 GCF_000611645.1 Monoraphidium neglectum
GAGTGTGTGTGTGTGTGTTTTGGGGGGGGTCGTTGGGTTGGATGGCCGCAAGGTGTAGAAACGGGCAGCTGGTTGGCCTCTGGCTGTCGGATTGGGGCGCATCAGATCCAGTCAAAGACTGCCGCCGTCGGGCCGGGAGGTGAGGCCAGAGGAGAAGCAAAAACTCTTTCATGCTGACGGGTTGAGCGCAGCTCGGGATGACTACGCGTCCTGGGTGTTAGGACCAGGGGTGCCCAAAACTCACGAGCCCACCCCCCCCCCCCTCGCCTCCCGCGCAGCAACCACCGCGGTCTCCGCCACTACTGGGGTCTGCGCGTGAAGGGGCAGCACACCAAGACCACCGGCCGCCGCGGGAAGACGGTCGGCGTGGCCAAGAAGAAGTGAGGCGGCTGGCGGCAGCTGCCGCGCAGCTTCCTCCTCCGCTGGCCGCTCGGCACGTGCAGCGGACCTCGCCTGCCCCACTGGTTGCGGCGCCCGCGTGAGGGGCCGGGCTGTGGCTGGTGTGGCTGGCCCTTGCTTGGCGAGTGTAACCAGGCGTGTCGGCGTGGTTGTGCCAAAGCAGCTGAATGCTGGCAGCAGCAGCAGCAGCAGCAGCAGCAAAGTCAGGGGGCCGAAGCAACAGTAATGGTGCCGACCGCCATGACCTGCGGCTGCTCAGCTCCTACATCGCGCCGCCACTCGGCACCGCACAACGCGCCGCCCCGCGGCGTCGCCGGGGTCCTCAACACTCCGGGAAGGCGCGTGGCAACATCAACCGCTACGACTATCGGGCCGGTCCAAGCTTGCAGAGTGCTCTCAACCAACAACAGAGTTGGGGTTGGGCCAAGCCTACTGCATTTGGAAATCTTAGTTTGATACCCGCTGAGGCTGCTTGCAATCCTTCCAAACACCTGACGTCCTGCAGCCCCTGGCCGCAAATGCACGGCGGCTTTCCCGGGGCGGGGTGATGTGGCAGCAAAGCGCACCACCCCATTGACTGCCGGGCCTGGGAATCCTGAATGAGAAGATCTCCAATCCTGTTGACTTTGTCAACCACCACAAAGGGGGCTGATGTGTTACCATGGTGGATAAACAGCCCACTCGACGGCTGACAGCCCAGGACTTCCCTTCTGCTGCCATCAGCGCCAAAAACGCAATGTGCTGCCTCCCTCCAAACCACCTGCATACAAAAAACGTCTGCGCTATGCCACACCTGCACACCCCCTTGTTTACCCGAAAACACCGGCCGCCCCGCGAAGCGCCCGTCCTGCCCGCTGCTACAAATCGCTCGCAGGGAGGCCGACCCCGCCAAGCCACCTCCCCTGGACCCCGTGCCTGCCAGCCGCGCCGGGCCGCCCCGCCCTCACGCCGTCCCCGCGCCCGCGCCCGCGCCGCCCGCGGCCGCGGCCTTCCGGGCCTTTTTCTCCGCCGCCTTTGCCATCCTCCGCCTCTGCTTCTCCCGCTTGCGCTCCTTCTTGCCCATCTTCTGCAGCTGCTTCGCCGCCAGCTTGGCGGCGGCCTTCTTGCTCTTCTTGGCGAGAAGCTTCTTGTTGGCTATCGCGGCCAGTTCCTCTTTAGTCAGCTCTACCCTTGGGGCGGTGATCTGGGCGCCCTTCTCCTCGGCAGAGTGGGACTCGATCAGCTGCGGCGGCGGCGGTTTTGGGGGGTTTCGAGGGGTGAGGTTTCGGGTCAAAGGTGCGACGTGGGAGTATGTTGGAGAGACGGTTGGATAGAGGGTTGAAAGCACGTCCCCAGAGCGCCCCGTCGTCCCACCAACACCACACACACTCAAACACGCGGGCGTACGCACGCGCGCGTACGAACACGCATACGTGTACAAAAACGCGCTCACATGCACACACACTCACACACACACACACACACACACACACACACACACACACACCACACACACACACACACACACACACACACACACACACACACACACATGCACACACACACACACGCACACACAGCAGCCTCTTGGTAACCGCAGAGCGTGGGGTGCAGCGCTCTGCGGCCGTACCAGGATCCGCAACGGGGAGGCGGGCTGCTATCGGATCCCAAAGTTCGCGGCCCGTGCACATCAGCAACGGGTGTCGCGCAGCCCGCTCGGACGAGTCAGGGCTGGACCGCGCTGGGTAGAGCGCAACCGCTCAGCCAGGGGCCCCCCACAGTGCAGCCCCGCAGCACGGAAGACGGCAACCCGTCGACCTCGCATGCGTGGTGCGCCCCCGTCGGATGGTCACAGCCCCTTGCGGCGGCCGCCAGAAGTCGCAAGAGCACGGGTCGCCGCGGGTTCGGCGCCGCTGGGTGCACAAGCAGCAGCGCGCTGCAGCGCGTGTGCCCGGTGCACCTAAACAGCGGCGCCGCCGACCAGGTGGGTGCCTGCAGGGGCGATTGGGACGTGAGGCAGCAGAGCGCGAGCTGCATCGCATGTCCACTCACAGGTTGAAGGCGTAGAGGGCGTGCAGGAGCTCGAGGTGTTGTTCGCGTAGACTGTGTGAAGGACGGAAGGGTGGGTGGGACGGAAGACTTGAACAAATTAAAATATGATTAAATATATGTGAATGTTGCGTTTTATGTCGGCGAGACGGAAGGGAGAGGGCCGTTTTTGCCAGCTCAGCCGGTCAATCGCGAAATTCCTCCGGGTCAAGACTCTCGAAACGATGCCAACCGTCGTAAGCAAACGGTCAGTGTGATGTATATCGTCTGCTGCTGCCGTGAACCTGGGGTCTGGCCGGGGCCGAGCCCCGCGGTGCGCGCTACGCATCCCCACTCTGTGCCGTGTGGCGCTGCTGTCAGTGCGTGATATTTGCCTTGCCGCACACGACAGCCCCTGGTGCCTTCGGCTCCCCTGCAGCCACGATTGCAACCACGCCATTCCTCGCCGGCAGCAAGCATGGTAGTTCGTTAGGCTGCACAGCAATGACCTGTCCATTAAAGCCCCTGGTGACGACGAAGCCACGTCTCTTACTGCAAAGCCTGCACCCGCACCTGCACAAGCTAGCGCGCCCCCAGCAGTCCACTGTGTTGTGCTCCACGCCACAACTAGCCCGAGGACCTGCGGGGCAGGCTAGGGGCGAGGGCGCCCGTGGTCGGCTGTGTGAGTCCCCGCCGCTCCCATGAGGCTGGTCGGCTGCGTGCATGTCTTTTGCGCGTGTATGCAATCACCTGCATCCGCAACACCTTGGCTTGCAATGGCTGTCAACTTTTCAACCCCAGTAGCTCATGGCATGGAAAAAAATTGGCAGGCACCTGTCACTCCGACCTTCGTGCACAATTTTATATGCCTGACTGCCTGCCTGCCACGCACGTGTGAACTTCTTCGCACTCACACGTACGTATGTATGTCCCCCTGTCGTACGCCTCCCTCTGCCACTCCCTCCTCGGCCGATGCCCATGCATCTCGTCCCTCAGTCATGGAAAGTTTGAGAGCAGCCTGCAACAAAGGATTTCCTGGAAGGTGTGCTTACTGCCGTGAATGACCGTGAGAGCGCAAATCGCCCCACGCAGAGCATCTTGTTACTAGTGCGGCTATACATCTGCTGTAACCCCCGCCGCGCGAGGAGCTCGAGCTGCCAACAGGTGTGCCTTGCTTGGCGGGGGCGCATGCGTTCTGAAATGACAGATGACAAGGCGTCTGAAAATCAGTGCGGGCGTCGGCGGGGGTATGTGCATGTGCGGGCGCCCGCTCGTGCGTGTCTAGATCGCAGACCTGCGACAACGGCCAAAACGGTTTGAAAAAGGCTTGAAGCAGAGCAGTGCAGTGTGCTGAGTGGTGTGTGTATGTGACAGAGTGCGCCCCTGGCCCTACTCAAGGGGGCACAAGGGGCCCGCCTGTTGAGAGATGATGGTGGCAGCAAGAAACGCTGCAGGCGGTGCAACCATGTTATTGTGCAGCAGGCAGCAAAGGAGGGAGCGAAATCAAGCACTCATTATGAGCGCGCGCAATCCTGGTGGTATCATTTGGGTCGAGGGCCGCGCACCAGGCACGCTGCCAAGTGCGCCCACCCGGCGCATGCGGTTTGGGCGGCGCGAGTGGGAACGCCGCGTGGACGTCACAGGGGCGGGACGAAGCCTTGCAGCAAGTGTGCAAGTGCAACACAGTGTGCATGTGTTGACGGGCTGCGCAGGAAAGGTGCGCGCATCAGTTCACAATGCGCTCGCAAAACTATATGCAGACACTTGGATGTTCTTGAAGTGAAGCGAGGCGCGTGCCAGCTGTCAAAACAGAGCCCCCAGAAGAACAGGAAGCCCGCCCAGCTCGACCTATCAAACGCCCCCTTCCCAGCCAAAAAGTTAGCAAGGCGCGCCCGTGGTGCCGACCACCGCTCAGCAAAAGCCGGGCGCGCCGCCGCCCGCTGTGCGCGCTCGAGCGCGCGGAAGCCCGGCGGGTGCCCATCGCCTTGATAACCTCTGGAGTGAGGGGCGATGACTCCGAATTCGGCGACGACGGCGGTCCCCGCACCCACACAGCATCAGTGTTCCAGCAGGCGGCCCCGTCCCTGCCCTTCCACCTCCCTGCCCCTCCTCCCTGCCCCTCCTCCCACCCCCCACCCGATATAATGAACCCCGCTCAACGGCACCCGAGTGATAACGGGTCAAGCTTCCAGCAGCGATGTGTCGTGGGGTGCCTCCAATATTCCATCCCACCACACACGTGCCCAACACACTCCTCATCGCTCTCACACCTACATGCAGCGCGCGTGCGCCCGCGCCATCCTTACGCACGCCCCGGCCCCGGCCGCGGCGGCAGCCCGGACCCCGGCACCACCGGCAGGGGCGCGCCGGTGACGCCGAATTTTATGGACGAGACGAGCACGGCCCTGGGCAGGAAGGGCCAGCAGAGGGTGTTGAGGTGGCCTATGACTTCCTCGGGGGCCATGAAGGCCAGCGCCCAATTCATCAGGTTGCGCAGCCGAGACTCACGCATCTGGGCGGGCGGCGGGATGGGAACCAAAGCGCGGTCGGTCGGTCGCGAGGTCGGGTGACGTTTCGGAATTTTTCAGCGGGGTTTCTGGGGGTATGGGGGAGAGACTCCGGTTCGTGTTGGAGGGTTGGCGGGGGTTTGGGTGTGAAACTCGACTTCGTATTCCCGTGTGCCCATGAGGCACCGCCCTCCCAACAGGGCAGCCAGGCTTGTGCTGAGCCCGCCCGCCGCTCAGGACTACACACACACACACACACACCCACACGCACACGAATGCGAGAACACACACTTGCATACAAACACACACACATACAACCAAGCACGCGCATCAGCCCACCAGATTGTCGCTGAGCGCCGCCATCGCCTCCTCCGCCGCGTCCGCCCCCTCCTCCGCCGCCATCGACGTGGCCGCCAGCCCTGCTGGCACTTGGACCTGTGGGTGTGGGACGGCAGGGTTCAGGGTTCAGGATTCAGGGTTTAGGGTTTAGGCGCGCGCGGGCGGGCGGGTCTCAAGGGACGGTCTGCGGGGCCGATGGCTTTGGACCTGCGCGTTGTGCAGGGGTGGCGGGGCGGGCGCGCCCGGCGGGACCAGGGTGCGGAGCTGGGGCGGGCGCGCCGCCGGGGGCACGGTAGCAGGGGCGCGTGCGCGGGCGCAGGCGCGGGCGTGGGCGTGGGTCGGGGGCGCGGGCGCGGGCGCGGGTCGGGGGCGCGCCTGGCGGAGGGCGGCGTCGAGGCTGGCCTGCAATGAGAGGCGCTGCGCGGCGATGCGGCCCATCGCGGCCGCAAAAGTTTCCATTGCCGACTTTACGAGGGCGGCTTCCTCGGGCCTGGGGTGGGGGTGGCGTGGGACATTGATGATTGGCTGTGCAAAAGCGAGGATGTGTGTGCTTCTGCACACGTTCACAAATATGAGCACGTACTCTGGCATACTCTACACAGCGCATACAAGTGCGCAAGTGTATGTATGTATGTATGTGTGTGTGTGTGTGTGTGTGTGTGTGTGTGTGTTCACTTACCCTCATGCATGCATGCGAGAGAGTGTGCACGTGTGCGTGGGTACATGGGCGCGCGCGCGCGCGCGTGCGTGTGTGTGTGTGTGTGTGTGTGTGTGTGTGTGTGCGCGCGTGCGGGGATGCATGTGCTCACGTGCATAGGCGTTCATGCGCCCAGCCCTGCTTAGGCGGCATCACCACCCCAAACGCACCACGGCCCCCGGTTCGACTACAAAGCAGCCCCTCAACCACTGGCACTTGCCCGTCCCCCACACAATTGCACACATAACCAGCCAAACGGCCAGCACGCCCTCCCCCCCCTAAAAAGGCGCACCCGACGATCCAGGCGTCTGCAGCCCGCTCCCACCAGCCCTCTGGGATGCTCTCAACACGCTGACCAGTCTCCTGCGAGAGGAGTGCATTGTGTGTGCGGTGCTCTCATTTCGAGTGCCTGTATGCGCACGCTGTGTGTGTGCATGTGTGTGTGTGTGCGCGCGTGCGTGCGTGCGTGTGCGTGCGCGTGTGGGCGCGCACGCACAAGTGTGTGTGCATGTGCATGCGCCACCTTGAATCATCACCAACAGCAGCTGCAGCTGCAGTTGCGGACAGCCCCCGCTGGGCCCCTCGACATTCCTTCGGGGCCCCGAGGGGAGGGGGGGCTCATGGGGTGCTCCCACTCAGACCCCCAGCGCGCGGCGCACCATGTCTGTCATGCAGAGTGCCTCGTGCTCCTCGGGGCCCATCCTCATGTACAGCCTCAGCAGCTCACGGTTGGGGGGGTAGGGCGCCTCGCCCTCACGCAGGGGGCGGATCTTGTTTGAGGGGGGGGGGGG
>NW_014010335.1:0-6738 GCF_000611645.1 Monoraphidium neglectum
GCCGCGGGCGCGCCGCCGGCGCCAGCGCCGCCGCCGGTGGATGCCGCGAGCAGCGGCGCGAGCGCGTCTGCGAGCGGCGGCGGCGGCGGCGGCGGGGCTGCTGCGGGCGCCGCAGGCGCGGTGGGTGGCGCGGCCGAGCTGGGGGCGCTCGGCTGCGAGCCGGCAGCGGGTGTACTGACGAGCGTCGTGCGCACAGAGAGGCGCGACGGCGGGAGGCCGACATGGGCCATCTGCATGATATTGCCGATGCTCGCGATATGATTCATGCCCTCTGGCTCCTCGAGCAGCTTCGCGTCAGCTTTGGCTTTAGGCGTGCCCTCCGCTGCAGGCGTCGCAGGCGCCTCCGCTGGCCGCGGGCTCGTCGGGGAGTCCTCGGCCGCCGCTGGCGCGGGCTGCTCCCCATCAGCGATCTGTTGCTGCTGCTGCTGCTGCTGCTGCTGGGCTGGCGGCTGCCAGTTGCCCAAACTGGTCCGCCGCGACGCCTCCTCCGGAGGGGGCGGACGGTACACCCCCAAACCGTGCTTTTTTCCGTCCTGCCAAAAGCCGTCGTACATGGAGCCGTCCTCGTAGGTTTTGATCCCAATGCCGTCCCGGCGGCCGTCCTGCGGTGCGTGCGCACAAAAGGTGAGACCCTGGCGAGTGACCCGTGGGAGCTAGCGCAAGCCAGCGCAGCCGCGCGCATGCTAGCACGCCAGGCCCTGGCCTCAGGCCCGCCCCCCCTGGCGCCCACCTTCCATTCGCCGTCGTATCGCTGGCCCGTCGGCCACACGTACGTGCCGAAGCCGTGCATCACGCCGTTGCGCCACTCCCCATCGTATTGGCTGCCGTTCTGCCAGACGCAAGTGCCGAGGCCGTTGGGCAGGCCGCCCTTGAGCGTGCCCGTGTAGCGCGACCCATCGGGCGCGCGATAGTTGTCCACCACATGGTCCATGTCCGCGCCGCCCGCGGCCGGGACGCCCCGATCCGGCGGGTCAAGGCAGCGGCGCGCCGCGCAGTGCTGTGCGTGCGCTGCGTGCGCTACCGCTTGCCGATGGGCCGTCCGGCGCGCTTGACCGCTTGCGCGCGTACTGCCGCTGGAATTAGTGCAAACGACGCCGTGTCGGATGCAAACGACCGCTCCTAAGGGCCCCTCGGGACCATCCCCGCGCTGCGTCTCGATCGCTGATGCGTGGCAGGACTGCAGTGATGAGCTACAGTGATTGACGGCCACGAAAAATTCTGACTATGCAAACGATTCAAAAACCTTCTGCTCTCCGTCAGAGCACACAAACGCAGTACAAAGCGCGGGCAGCCCCAGCAAGTGATGATATGATATGGTGATGCCCGATATAAGAAAACACGGCAACAATATCCGCGGGCTTATAAGGTGAGGGCACAGCTCAATCCCATGGTCTACTTCGGGCAGTCACAGATGGCGCAGTGTACAGTACCGGTAGGGTCCTTGCACACATGAAGCACTGGTGCAGCAGTGCATCCTGCGCAGAGGCAAGAGGTGCAGCGAGGCACACATGCAACAGTACATTTCTGAAGCACGAAAATCACATCGCACGAGGGGTTTCATGGCACCAATTACACAGCAGCGCGGCACGCACGTCTCTCGGACTCTCCTTATCCCACGTTTGACCCACGCACAACTGTCAGAGGTCAACGTTGCTGCCGCGGCGATAGTCTGCAGGCCGGCGATACTGAACGCCATTGATGTTTATTGCATGATGTTGTGTGACTTTATGTCGCACCGCACGCGTCCGGGCACAGCACGGACGAGTGATTCATTCGAGCTGGCAACGCAGGTGCGCTGCTGCAGCAATCCATGTGCCCATGGATGTCAGCGTCGGAAGGACGTGCGGCAGTTGCAGAAGCCAACCAACTTGAATGCAGGGATATGCCAACAATCGTTTCTGATGGATGCGTGCTGTGTGGGAGCTGTGCAGATATTGTGATGCATCAGGCACAGCAGTTACACCTGGGTGCGGTGACAGTGTGTTCTGCTGCAGTGTTGCAAGGTCGAGCACTACACTGGCAAGTGCCTTCATCGTGTGCTATCAGCCGTTGATTTGGTGGTCCAGACCGCGGCGACCGCGGCAGGACTGCGGCACTCTGCCAAACGGCATGGCCGCGACCTCGCCTCTAGGCGGCTATCCCCCAACAAGCGGCCAACGGCCGTGGCGCCGCGTGCCACATATGCCGCACCCTTGCCAATATTGGCTGCAGCACGGCCAACATCAGCGGCAGCACGTCTGGCTGCGGCAGCACGTCGTGCCATTGCGGGACTTCCAACTGCAGCCGCGGCACCGCCAATGGTTGTGGCGGCCCTCTTCACCACAGCCGCGCCCCGCACAACGGCAGCAGCTGCGCGGGCGGTGTCACCAGCGAGGTGGGCGACCACGGCAGCGATGTGCGTGGCCGCACCCAGTCGCTTTGCTGGAGCCCCAACGGCCCGGGTGTTCCGGGGCGCAGCGACTGTTTGGGCGCCTCCCCTGTAGCTGCGCGTCACTGCAGCCTCCGTCTGCACCTGCCGTCGTCCCTGCCGGTCCCCCGATGCGGCTGCGGCTGCGGCAGCTGCTGCAGCGCACTGCTTCGCAGCACGATCGACGTGTGCAGCCGCGGCGAGACCGATTGCAACATGAAAGGTGACGGCTGCGGCGGTTCGGAAGTCAGCTGCGGCGTATGCTGTATTGATGACAGTAGGAAGGGCGGTGCGGGAGACGCACAAGCAGGGCGGCAGGACCCATCGCCCCTGCAGCTGCAGGCAGCCTCCTGCGTGAATCTCGTCATTGTGAACGGGGCCTGGGGCCTTGCCGTGCAACGAACACCTGGATGGGGCCGCGTATGGTTAGTGCAAGTGGGACAGCGCAGTCGGTCGTGTTGTCAGAGAGTGCCCGGCAAGGCCACGCCGTGCAAGCTTCGTTCGTTGGTGGCGGCGGCGACGAAAGCAAGGGCAACACGGTGCTTGCCTCTGGCTGTGGTTTGGAAATTTGTGAATTTGAAACAGAAACGTGAAGTGGACCGCGTGGCTTTCTTATCCTTTGCAGATCCGGCAGCTCCCGACTCAGCTGCCACGCAACTCCCCGATCCCGTAACAGAAAAACTGCGGTCGTTCCAAGCACTCCGCTTGATTAAATCAAAGAATAATTGCAGGGTGAAACCATGCTGCGGGGCGTAAGGCAGGCCCCACAGGTATGAAGGTGGTGCAGCTGACCTGAATCAAGGTTTGATGTGCGGCCTGGTACGGTAGTGGCTGGGCCGGTGCAATCCCAAGGAGAGCGCTATAGATTGACCACAGGGTAAGGTGCATGCAGGCAATCACCCTGGCGTGGACGTGCATTGAAAAGTGTCCGTGGACTGGATGTGATCACCTGTGGACTGCAGGGTACAAGCCGGGCTGGCAACCAAAAGCAACAGCCGCTGCGCACAGCCACACGGCAAGAGCACCCTCATGTGCCAGCCAATGTATGCGCTGCAGTAATGTGATGATAACGAGGGGCGCAGCCACGATGGTGCACACCACTCTGTGCCGGAGGCTGAAGGGAGCAGGGGTGCAGGCGGCAATCTTTCTTGCAAGGCGATGGAGCACGATACGTTCCACATCCCGTCAACGCTGCGACGCACTGGTGCACGAGGAGCCCGAAGCTGTGCCGGAGGGCACTGCAAGGAACGCTGACGAGCGGGGGTGTGTGCTTGTCCAGGTGGACTGCTTACAGAACATTAAGATGCTGCTCGGATGCCCACACTGATACGGATGAGCCTTTCACACGCAGGCAGGCATTGGGACCACCAGTGCAAACCCTGCGGCGCCGCGGTCGCAGCTGTACTCATCTGTAGAGCCGTGGAAGCGCGCTCGAGTGTTGTTGATGCAGAACTCAGGTCATGTGCACGCACAGCCCAGCCAAGCCTGCGGGAACAGTCTAGTCAACGGCATGTGCACACCCGCAATTGCACTCTACCCACGCCACCCATGCCTGCGGGGCGCCAGCCGCTACGATGCAGTGTGTTGACTTGTGAGGATTGTAAGGAGATTGATACACTTGAGCTACCGGAAGCATTGAGTGGGACACAAGCATTCGCAAGGGTCCAACCTCTCACCCGCGTGCTGTAGACCAGGCCGCCGGCGGGGTCGACGGGGGCGCAACGAAGAGGTTCAACAGCGTTAACAGGCGTCACCACGGCTTTGAAAACATCAATTTTTAATCTTCGAGCACGCGAATGGGTCCAGGGGCACAACAACGAGGTACTCAAACGCCCTGGTGACGGCGCCCACGACCACAATTCTTTCCTTGCCCTTCTAAACGGGTGCTGCGGTGTCCTCTACACTTTCATTCAACTCAAGGGGCAATATACAACCCCAAACGCTCGTCGATCGCCCACCTACACGACACAAATGGCTCTCTCGGCCCGCCTGGGCGGCCTGCAGCTCGCAGGCTGCGGGGCGCGCACGCATGTCCCTCAATCCGTGCGAGCGCAACTCGTTGTTGCCAGGCGCAGCCTCCCCGCTCAGCGCATGTCCAGGCGCGACCAGTTCCTGCTCCGGACCGCGCTGGTGAGTGAGGCCACATATGCATAATATTCATGCACATTTATAGGGTAGCACATTGCTGCTCTGACGCGGCTCCAATGGACCACCACACCTGGTGGTGGTCGATGCTCCTCGGCGGCCGGCTATTCTCGACCTGGCTCGCACGTCACACGCCCATTCGCGCCTTGCGCAATGCCTACGGGCCGTGGGGCCCGCCATGCGCATTGGCCGCAAGCGACCCCGTCCGCCGCCTGCGCTCGCCGTTGCGCCGCGCACCACCACACCATCCCGCCGCGCCCCCCTCCCCACCCTCCCAGGCCGAGGAGCGCAGCACGTCGGACATGTCGGCGACCTTCAGCTCCATGCTGGATGAGGAGGACGAGTTTGGGGAGGGGGACGAGTGGGAGGAGGATGGCGTTGAGTCTGACGTGGACGAGACGCTCTTGGTGCGCAGCGCCGCTGCCGCGAAGTGCCCACGCGCCTCGAGCGCCCTCGCGCCCACGGCGTCGCGCCGACTTGTCATAAGACTTATCCTGCGCTCCGCCGCGCCGAGCGTGCACCACCCTGGCCCCAATCTGGCAAGCGTTCCGAGCGCCCCACTCGCTGCGCTGCGCCGAGCAGCGCCGCTCGCCACAAGGCCCCGCTCCTCGCGCCGGCCACTGCCCTCACGCCCTGCCCCCCTCCTCCGACCCCAGGTCTCCAACCTCGGGCTCTCCGACGAGACCGTGCGCGCGCTGCAGGCCCGCGGCATCACCGCGCTGTTCCCCATCCAGAGGCTCGTCCTCCAGCCGGCCATGGAGGGCCGGGACCTGATTGGCCGCGCCAAGACCGGCTCCGGCAAGACCCTCGCGTTTGCGCTGCCCGTCATAGAGGGCATCCTTGCCGAAGACAGGGAGGCTGCGGGCGGCGTGCCCCTCGACGGCCGGCGGCGGCGCGGGGTGCCGGGGCGGGCGCCGAGGTGCATCGTGCTGGCGCCCACGAGGGAGCTGGCTAATCAGGTGCGGCGCGGCGCATGCGGCCGGCTTGCCTGCAAGCATTTGATCCTTATGCGCGCGCCTGCGGCGGCCCGCGGGGAGGTGTTTCCTGGGGTGGCGCGTGCAGGGGGCGGGAGGCGCTCGGGCGGCATGCTCGAGGCGTGTCCGAGAGCTGCGGGGACGCGAGGGGAGGGGCGCCGGAGGGTGCAGGCCAGGAGAGGGCGTGGAGCAGTTAGCACTGCAAGCCGGTCGACGCTTTACTAACCCTTTGACCTTGGCCGCGCGCCCGGCACCTCGGCCTCACAATCGGTCAGCGCCGCGCCCGCGGCCGCCCCATCGACCGCCCCGGCGCCCTGTCAGCCCCCCCCCCCTCGTTCTGGTGCCGCACCAACCTCATTGCCCCCTTGTGCACTAACCCTCATGCTTGTTCACCCCTTACTCGCCCCTGCCAGGTCGCCAAGGAGTTTGAGTCGGCCTGCCCGAACCTGGTCGTCCGCTCCTTCTATGGTGGCGTCCCGATCGGCGCCCAGATCCGCGATCTGGCGGGCGGCGTGGACGTGGTGGTGGGGACGCCGGGGCGCGTGATGGACCTCATTGATAGGCGCTCCCTGAAGCTGGATAAGGTGCGCGTGCGCGCGCGCGCGTGTGTGTACGTGTGTGCGCGCGCATGTGCGCGAGTCTGCTTGCGTGTGTCGTGTGGGTGTCAGGGTTTGGGGTGGAGGGCATATGGGGTGCGTGCTGCCGATGTACTGGGGCTCCGTCCCCGCCCGAGTCCCTGCTGCGCTTGCGCCCGCCCGCGGCCCCGCGCCCGCGCGGCGCGCACATGCCCAAAGGGGCGACACACCAGGACCCTGCCACGCAGCGTGCCCGTCGACCCACCCCCTCGCATGCCCACTTTGGTATCGTGTTCAACCGCCGCCCCCAGATCCGCTACGCCGTGTTGGACGAGGCGGACCAGATGCTCGACATGGGTTTCCAGGAGGACATGGAGAACATCCTGGGGCAGGTGGGACGCCGCGGGACGCGGGCAGCTGCGCCAGGCAGCTGCCGCAGAGCCGGGCGGCGCGGCCGGCAGCTGTCGACGGATGCCCGGCGACGGCTGCTGGGGCCGCTCGCCTGCATGCAATCTGTACAGCAGGCTTTCTTGGGGTCGCTCTGGAAGGAGAGGAGTAAGGATGGCGCGCCGCGCGCAGGCTGCGGGTACCTAATTCTTAGGCATGGCTGACTGCCCCAAGCCGCCGACCCCCGCCC
>NW_014010334.1:0-6738 GCF_000611645.1 Monoraphidium neglectum
CCGCCCCCCTCCTCCTCACGGCCCTGCCACACACCCCCGCACACACACGTGCACCTCCTCATCATGACCCCGTCCTCCCTCCTCAGCATCATAACTGGGCCCCCACCTGCACCTCCTCATCGTATTCATCAAACACCATCTTGTCCAGCAGCAGGGGGATCAGCCGCGGCAAAAAGGGCCGCAGCAGCTCAGGCTCGACGTCGTCGGCGTCGCAAAAGGCCACCCAGAACTCGGCACTCTCAAGCGCCACGTCCTCGTCACCGTCCTGGGGGAAGGGGCGCGTTGTGGGGGTGGGTGTTGTGTGTGTACTGTGTGTGTAATGTGTGTGTATCAAGTGTGCGATGCGTGTGTGTGTACAGGGTGCGCTTAGTGTGTGCATGATGTGTCTGGGGGGATAGATTTGGGTGGGAGTATAGCACCCACTCGCCCTGCGTTGCCCACCTCCCTGGTCGGGCGCTAGAATGGGAGCTGTGCCATCCCCGCAATCACAAAGAGACGGCTGCGCTGCACGTGTCACGTCCTGTACCACTCATGCCTGGTCATCCCATCGATGCATCCCAGCTACATGGGCCAGAGACACACACACACACACACACACACACACACACACATGCACACAAACACACACGTACACACGTATGCTTGCGCCACGACAAACGCACACTCATACAAACAAACACAAAAAAACGACGCAGAATCGCACGCAGGCACGCACGCACACACACACACACACACACACACATACACACACGCAAGCGCACGCATACACAAGCACATCTGCGCACACTGTGCCTCTGCACCGCGCCCCCACCCCCACCCCCGCCCCCACCTGGTGCATCGCCAGCATGTACTCGATGATCTGGTGCAGCTGCGGCAGCAGCAGGTCCGGCCTCACTGGCAGCAGGTTGACCAGCCCCGCCACCACCTGCTTGCGCACCCCGGGGTCGGTGTCCGTCGCGAGGCTGAACAGGCCGGCCGTGAACGCCTCGATGTTGTCGACCATGCCGTCGGGCATGGAGGGCAGCATGAGGTTCAGGATGGCCAGCGCGCCGCGGCGCGCGGCGGGGGAGGGGTGGGGGAGCAGGGCGAGGAGCGGCGGCACGAGGAGGGAGCTGACGGCCTGGGGGGTGCCCCAGGTGGGGCCCTCCATCTTGGTGTTGATCTGAGGCGGGGGTGCGGGAGTCGATGTGGAGGGCGATTGTAACATCAAGGCCACAAACAGGAAACAGAAGCTGAAAGGGTGGCGGCGAAGATGCGGGGGGCGCACACGAATTCCACCTGCCACCTGCACACCACAACAGATTTCCTGCCTTTTTGCACACAACCCCTCCCCAAACTGTCCCTTCCACACACACACACACACGCCACACACTATACACTCACATATACCCAAAAAAAACACTCTCGTGATGAGTTCGCCTGCACGCCCAACCCTTCATCCCCCACCCCAACCCCCCAAGGCCCACCTGGTCCATCCCGTCCTCCGCCACCTTGAACAGGGTGTCCAGCGCGCCGTCCAGCGTCGACGCCTCCCCGCTGCCCAGGCTGTGGCCCAGCCACATCACCAGCTCAGGCCACGCCCGCAGCCCGCCCGCGGCGGCGACGGTGGAGACGATGCTGCCGGCGGTGTGGCGCAGGGCGCGGTCGGGGTGGGACAGGACGTGCAGGAGGTCGCCCTGCGGTTTTTTGGGGGGGGGGGGCAAGGGTGTGGCAGTGGGGAGGTGAGCGGGCTTGGTTGGGGTGATGAGAGGGGGTTAAGTAGGTCGCGAGGGCTGAGCAATGCAGTCGTTCACCAAGAAACGTGGTGGCTGGGCGGATCGACCGCATGCGCGAGCGGCGTGCCGGCCCATGCTGCCGCTCTTTGCATCCGAGACGTGCGTGTCTACGGGGTGCGCGCACGACTGTTCTGCTGCACCCCGAGCGACGCAGACGACACCCACACTGCAGCCTCCTTCCCTGCCAAACACACCACCCCCTCGGATACACTCCTCACTCAGGCCACCATCTCTCTCTCTCACACACACACACGCGCACACACGCGCACACACAACCACACACATACACACACATACACACACGCACACGCACACGACCACACGCACCTTGATGTACTGCCGGAAGTCCTCTGTGGTGGTGGCGTACTGCTGCTTCAGGTTGTTCTTCAGCAGCAGGCCCGCCGCGTTGCGCACCTGTGCGCAGTAGGGCGAGGGACACCAGCTGAACCCCCAGATCGCCCCACACCCGCCAGCACCCGCCGCGCCCGGCCCTGCCCCCGCCTCAGGCACACTTAGGGAGGTTTTGACGCGCCCTCGCTTCGCGACCGGGCCCCGTGCCGGCGCGCCGCCACCTCCCATCCGAGTGCATCGGCGGCCGCTGGACGACCAATTGTGGGAGAGTGGGCAGAGAAACGCAAGCGCTGCACGCAGCCGCGCGGCCACGTGACGCCCCCTCGACCGCGATGAAAAAGGCGATCAGGGAGGCGGCGCGGCCGCGCACCTCGCTGGGCAGCGTCTCCCCCTTGCTGAATACATACGACAGGTAATTGTTGAAGTCGGGGACGTGGCGCGCCTGCTGCAGCTGCTGCCACACCTGAGGGCGGCACGCCGCGGGGTGCGGGCGCGGGGCGGGGCGCGGGGGGGGCTGGGGAGACGCGCGGCCGCGTTGAGCGAAGGAGCGGCTGCTGCAGGCGCGGTTGAGGAGCGCGCGCGGACGGCGGCGGCGAGACTGAGCGAGCTGGTGTGTGTGTGTGTGTGTGTGTGTGTGTGTGTGTGTGTGTGTGCGCTCGCGCGCACCTGCGCCTGGTCGGCGGTGGGACTCTGGAAGCCGGACAGAAGCTGGCAGATCTGCGCGACTGCGGTTTCATTGGGGACCCAGACCTGCGCCGCCATGGCGGCGTGCCGCTGCTGGTGCTCGCGCCACTGCCGCTGCCACCGCCGTTGCAGCTGCGGTGAGATGCAGCCAGGCACAGGGGACAGGCATTTGTGTCATTGTGGTTGTTGAGGCGTGAGGGTGCCTCCTATGGCGCTTGCAATGGGAGAGGCGCAATATCGATTTCTGCCAAGCCAGGCGACAAAACAACACACGCAGGGGATGCGCCGTGGTGAGTATCGAGTGCTGGAGCGGCAGGCGCCTGCTGCGCCGGTGCGGCCGAGCAGCGGGCGGCATGACATTTCGGTGCATTGCTGCATGATCAAACAGCGTGTTATACTACACCAAAAACGGCTGCAGGCGTCTCTAGCCCCGGCGATCTGACCCCACTCGCTGCGCTCACCGCCGGCTGCCACTGGCCGTCCGCTAATTGAATCAACTATGCCTATAGCTATTGCTCTTGACCTTCTAGCCTCCGTAACGAGCGATCACGTCACAAAATTTGGCACTTCGCCTCTGTTTTTACCACGCCTAGGCTCTGGAGAAGCACCACAACTGTCGTATCTACTGCGGTCAGAAAGTTGATGAAGGTCACGCACTACCGTAGCTGGACAGCCTGTGCGCTCTGGAAGGCGTGAGGTGCCAAGTGCCCTGCACTGCAACATGAGTGACGCCGAAAACCCATTGCAATGCCACGATCATCGACATGGCCACCGAAGCGTCGATGCTGGTCAAGAGGCTAGATTAGAGTGCGGCTGGGATTGGTGTCGGCTGCATTCAGCTCATGCAAGCCCTGTTTCACAGGTAGGGTTTCGCCGGGAGGCGCTGGGCGTCTGGAGGGCGACATTTACAACACATGAGGCTGCTGAGTTGCGAGGCCATAGCCAGTTGCGGTTGTCGAGTTTACAAGACGGCAGCTCCCTGTTCTGGGAAGCTTCGGCCACATAAGCCCGCAAGTGAATTCAAAAGCGGTCCCCGACCCATGACACGAGCCAGCGACAAGATCAACGCGCCAAACCCTCTGAAGGCAGGGTGGGTTCGGCAGGGTTCGGCACCAGGCCATTGAAGCCTGGTGGCGACGCAAGCAAGCAGCAAGCAGCATGGCCCTTCGGCCTGGTCGGTTCCCCCGCGCCGCTCGCTACCTGCATGCATCGCAACCAGCAGCTTACCGTTGTACGAAAAGCCGCCCTGTTTGAGACCTGGAAATATGAGAGAGGCGCGGCGTGTGTGTGTGTGGGGGGGGGGGCCGAGGATGCTGCTGAGAACCAGGGTCGCGTGAAAGCAGAGGGAGGGCGTCTAAACAAGAGGTGTCAGCCCCATCCAGGCGCCACGGCCCCGGCCGCTGGTGCGGCGCCGGCGCCGCGGTGAGAGGCGCTGGTGCGGGCTGCCCCGTGAGGGGCCGCTTTGCGCGACCGCCATGCCACAAGGTGGGCTTGCAGAGCCACGGTGTGGAGGTTGTGGTGCGCTCGTGCTGGGAGTGCGTGGACTCCAGCAAAGCATCCGAACCATCCGAAGCCACAGGCAAACATGTGCCGACACAAACCTGTCACAGTGATGAGGGCACCGTAATGAAACATGCTTCCTAAGTAGGCAAGAGAGCAGCGAAGGGGGGGGAGGGGGAGCGTCTGGGCCAGTGACAGGGGTTGGAGCGAGGAGGCGGCCAAGGGAGCGGCACGCCTGATGTGGATTTGGCGGCACAGGATGTGGGCGTGAGGGCATACCGGAGCGGCTGGGTGATCGCCGCACCGCCGAAAAAAGACCACGCCAGGTTCTCTTGGCGCCTGATAAATACCGGTGGCTCATGGGCCGTAGCCTAGCCATCAGGGAGTGTGAACGCCAGCAGAACAATCGGCCACTGGTGCAACGCGCTGCCCTTTGTCTACTGCTTCACACCTGTTGAGTTCGGCATCTCATCTTCTACTCCTATCAGTCGCTTCTCAACTTTAGTGGTGCAGCCGGGGCCTGGATAGCAGCCAGCGCATGGAGGCGGCGGCTGCTGCACCAGATCACCATGGGCTAGGCACCATGAGCGGAGACCCGTGCAACCCTGACAATCTCATGCTTTGATAAGATGCATTGTTGTGCGATTTAGGGGTCCCGAGGCCATCTCACGCCGCACTCCAGATCGCGGGCGGGCAGCCCGACGAGGGTGAAGCCCATAGTATTCAGGACCTTGTATAAAGCGCGCACAACAATTGAAACCTTTTGTGTGTGTCGCAAGAGCGAACAAAGGGTTCCCTTTATGATCGTGGGCTCATGTGCAGTGGAACTGGGGCAGTCAGGAGCAAGGCGATGTCCACCAGGTGGCCACGTACAAGCCAACGCTCTGTGCATTCCATCAGTCTCATATGTAAGGACAGTAGTCTATGATGTGAACTTTAGAAAGGCGCGAAATCATGTGTGTACAGCTCGCTGCTGGTTCCTACATTCCGAGTGGTTGTCACTAAACGCTGGTTTCCACAATCAGTGCCAACATACCGACCTGTGGGACAGCCAAGAGCACGGAATCCAGCCTGCATGATTCCTGTTCTGTTGAATGTATATTACCCAACATGAACCCGTCAGGCAGGCCACCACTCTGCATATGTGCGGGCGCATCGCTGCGCTAAGGCGTTTCACGAGTGCTACTGTAGCGCCCGGCAACCGCCAGGAACGGACCCCCGCCGCGTTGGAAACGCACGCGAGCAAAGACAAAATAGAGGGGCGTCCCAGTCAAATTGTTGAACATCTCTAGGCCGCGACGCAACAAAAAAGTACGTGTCGGCGCTGCTGCTCGTGCTCACCACAGCCACAACAGACGTGCCGGCCCGGCCACGGCACCACTCTCGCTCCGATGACACCTCCCATGCGTGCCGGCCGGTCAACATACACCACTCTCATCTCACCCCATTGAACCAGGCCAAATCGGCTTCATGCTGCCTCTCCGTCCCCTACAAGCCCGCCCCCCTCTGCCTCTCCACCTCCGCCCGCAGCTCCTCCACCGCCGACTCGAGCGCGATGGCCCAGTGCGTCCAGTGGGTGCCGCCCTGGCAGTAAACTACGTAGGGCGGCCGCAACGGGCCGTCCGCGGACAGCTCTGCGGTGGAGCCGTCCACAAACGTGCCGTCAGCAAAGATGACCTCGTCGCCGTAGCCGGCAGTGACGCCTGTGGCGCCGAGGGAGGGCGGCGGGAGCTGGGCGGTCGGGTGTGTGCACATGGACAAGTGTCGCGTGCATGGGGCAGGGGCTGGCCGCTGAGGTGGAGGGTTGGAGGCTGGGGTGGGGTGGGGCGTCGAGTGCAGGGTGGCAAGGGCCGGGCGGCCGAGGCTGGGGTGGTGGCGGAGCAGGAGCTGCTCAACCCCCACAGGGGCTCTGACTTTGTCAGCAGGAAGCGGCGCAGACACTCTAGCAGCCTGCCCGTGTGCAGCCACATGGCCGTTCTCAGGGCACGCAGGCATGGGAGCTTTCCTCTCCTGCGCACCGGGCACGGGCCGTATGTAAGAACCGACGGGGCAGCGCCTCTGGATGCCGCGGCAGAACGCCTCCATGCGCTCGCGGCTGCCGAGCTCCACCGCTGTGATCATGGAGGGCGTGTGGGCCAGGCCGGGCGCGGGGACGACCGTGTAGCCCTCCGCCGCCATCACCTGCGCCACGAGGCGGCCGCCCTTGAGCGCCTCGCCCGTGGTCTGGGGCGTGGCGGGACGACAGGGGGAGGGGCCAGGAGAGAGGTGGGGGGCAGGGTTGGAAGTGGCATCAGCAGAAAGGGCAGGGAACGGAGTACACATGAGCCAAGTGTTGGGCTGCAGCCAATACCAGCAGCCAGCACTAACCTGGCCCAAACACTGGTTCAAACAGCGCGCCACCGCTAGCTTTCCCGGCAGCCCCCTGGCC
>NW_014010333.1:0-6737 GCF_000611645.1 Monoraphidium neglectum
CCCTCCCTCCCCCACCCCGCACACCCCCACAGCCGGAGGGCCTCAAGGAGATGAACGCCCTGGTTGAGTTCTACAAGGAGAACGCCACAATCCTCAAGAACACCTTCCAGGAGATGGGCTTCCAGGTGGGGCGATCCCAGGCGTGGAGCCATCTCTCAGGCGTGGGGCGATCTCTCAGTCGTGGGGCGATCCCAGGCTTGGAGCTATCTGAGGCGTTGGCTGTTCTGGGGTTTGGGGCTGGGCAGGGGCCATGGTGTCTCCTTGCGTTTGGGGTTGCCTTGCTTTTGTGAGGAGGGTCCGCTGTGAACGCCTGTGGGGGCGTGCGTCCTTCAAGATGAGTCGTGATGAGTCCATGGATTGCGGGCTGCCGCCATGCGGGATCATATGCGAGCGAGCGCTCGGGGTCTGCCAATTGCCGCAGCGTTCGTCAGTTGTTACCACGCGCGCGTGCAAAGCGTCGTGACGTCACCCTGACGTCACCATGATAACAACATGACGGCGCCATGACATCACCGCAGGTTTTCGGCGGCGAGGATGCGCCCTACGTCTGGGTTGGCTTCCCGGGTGAGCGAGGCCGCTGCGTGTGCACGGGCCCGGCCGTGGCTGCCCTATGCTTGCCCCCACTTGACTGTGCATCCATACGCCCCTGCACCCCAACCCGTTGGAGCAGTGCCACCCCTTGCCGCCCCCCCACCTCCCAGCCACCGAGCGGTCGCCCCCTTGCTCCCTGGCCCTCCCCACGTCCCCTTTGCCGCCAACCCAGCCTTTTTGCCCCGCCCACCCCGCGGCCCCTCCCTTGGAACCCTCTACAGGCAAGCCCAGCTGGGACGTGTTTGCCGAGATCCTCGAGAAGTGTAACATCGTCACCACCCCCGGCAGCGGCTTTGGCCCCGCCGGCGAGGGCTTTGTGCGCGCCAGCGCGTTCGGCAGCAGGTGCGGCCCGGCCCACCGCTTTGGGGGGAGTGGGGGTGGTTCGGGCGGCATGGCCTGCTGCGCCGCGGAGTGTGGGTTCCGCGGCCCGCCCTTTGGGGGGGGGATCATGGGCAGGAACGAGGGACGGCCTGCTGCGGCGCCTAGGTCGCACGCCTGCTGTGTGGCGGGTCGTCTTGCTCCTGCGACAACGCAGCAACCCCATGGACGCCGCCAGTCCTGCACCTGTTTTGCGGTCCCCGCGCCCAGCGTCGGATGCCCGCGTCAGCTTGCGCGCCCTATCCCTGCAACCCTTACACGGGGGACATCATCCAAAACCCCATCTGCAGGGAGAACATCCTGGAGGCTGTGCGGCGGTTTAAGAGCGTCTACGGCAACAAGAACTGAGAAGGAAGCTGGCAGGAAGCTTCCCACTTATCAAGTCAAACCACCAGGCCTGCGGCGCTGAATTGAGGCTGCTGCGGCCGGCTCGGTTGTAATGTGATTTACAGGGTGCGGATCGAGGTTCCTGCCCGTGCTGGCTGCGCTGGGGTGTGCCAACAGGGCGGCGTCCCAAAGCCAAGAAAAAGTGACGACTCCAGGCCAAGGCAGACGCATCAAACAGGCAAGGCCGGAATCCCAGGCAAGGCCTGATTACCAGCCAACACCTCCCTGCAGAAACCTGAGAAGATTTGAGAGCTCTGTTTTAACGCACACGGTCACCCTGGGCACTTCAAGAAATGCATGCAAAAGTCAAACCTAGATACGCCACCAACAAGTCAGGCAGTCATAATCGAGTGTGGCAACTTGACGACTCTCTCAGCCGCCCCTGCCTGCAACGCCGCCTCGGCAGACAGCCGCTGCTACAAGCCGCGTCACTGCTGCAGTCCCTAAAGGATGGCCAAGCCATTTACTTGCTTCATCCCCTCCACCGGCCCAATCCAGACCGGCGATGTGCCCTTGCCGTCCCGCCCCGCCGGCGCGCCCGCCGCTGTAAAGCGCAGCACGTAGCCGCGCTTCCCGCCGGCCGCCTCCGAGGCTGCCACGTATATGAACCCGCCGCGCGCCCGCAGCTGCCCAAACGACAGCGCCGCCGGGGCGCCCGCCTTGGCCCCGGGGACGCCGGCAGCCGCGTCCGCCGTCTTGAGCAGGGCGCCGGTGGCGGGGGAGTACCAGCGAAGCTTCCCCACAGAATCCGAAACCACGAGCAGCTCGTTGTCCGCCGCCACGGCCGCCGCCTTGGTGCCTACCGCCGACGCATTGCGGGGCGCCGGCGGCGCCGCCGCCGATGACGCAGACGCGTTCGCGCCGGCCGCGGCGAGCGCGCCCTTTGCCGCGGCCGGCGGCGTGAGCGCACGCGCGGGCACCCACGCGAGCCCCCGGAAGCGGCCGGCCGCGCCCGATGGGATTGTGGCGACGAGCTCGGGCCGCCCGCTGCTCAGCGGCACCGCGAGCAGCGCAGATCTGAGGTGGGGCGGGAAGGAGATGCTGCTGTCGCTGCACCAGGAACCCTGGGTGGCGACATAGAGGATGCGGCCCGCGCGGTCCAGCGCGAGGCTGATGGGGCCCTGCGGTAGGAAGTGAGAGGGGCGGGAGCAGCGGGCCGAGGACACCAAGGAGGCGGCAGACAGGAGTTAGGCAAGGAGGTTGGGGAGGTGCAACCAAGGGTGGGCGTTCATTGTCAGGCGACGGCCTGCGGGGTGTCCTGGGGTCCAGTGCGCTCATGCGGCTGCCTGCAGCGCTGCAGCTCGGTCCTCTGGGCTCTGCTGGCGATGCTGGGTGCTAATGAGTGGATTCACACCCTGCACCAACGGCACACGGGGGGCGCCATTTCAAGGCGACGCCGACGGTGACGTCCGCCATAGACCTGCCTGCATGCTGGCTGTCGTGTTGTCGCCGCGCGCCAGAACATACAGCAGCCGCCCCGTCTCCGCGTCGTACGCCGGCAGCGCGTCGTTCCCGACTGCCGCCACTATCAGCTGCCGCCGCACGCCGCCGCCGCCGCCGCCGAGCGCGGACGGCACCGCGGCATCGACCCACGCCAGGTCAGCGGGCCGCCGCAGGTCGAAATTCGGGTGCAGCTTGCTGAAGCGGCGGAGGTTGCCGGAGCCCGACGTGCGGAGCGCCTCGATGGCGCCTTTGAAGTTGCGGGTAGAGAAGGGGTCCCCAAAAAACGTGGCCAGCAAGAGCTCCGCGCCGCCGGGCCCAACGCGCACGTTGCCGGCGCTCCACGCTCGCTTGCCGCTCGGCACGCGGGCCGCGGGCAGCTGCGCGCCGGTGGAGAGGTCGAAGGCCCGCCAGCCGGCCGCGGAGCCGACGGCGAGGGCGGTGGCGGCGGCGGGGCGGTCAAGCTCGACTGCCGAGGGGGCTGGCGGCGGCCGCTGGTCAAGCTCTGGACTTGACGTGGTGGGGACGGCCGCGGCCCGCGGCGCCGCTGCCGCGCTGCTGCCGCCGGGCCGCAGGAAGCTGAGCGGGTGCAGCAGCGGCGCGAGCCACGGAGGCAGGGCGCCCTCGGCGCTGGCCGGCTGCAGCTGTGCCAGGAGCGCCGCCGCTGCCACCATGACGATCGCGGTGCGGCCGAGGCGCGTGGCGCAGAGCGAAGCGCTGCGAGCAATGCGCCGTGAAGGCATAATTTTTGGCACGGGAGCGGTTGTCTCCTGCTGACTTGGCATCAATAGAATGCCACTGTCATAGCGAGTGACGCCGAAGCCGGTGACGCCGCCGCTGCCGCTGCTGCTGCCGCCGGTTGTGCGCCGATAGCCTAGGTGACTGTGGGTGCTAAACCAGTCAACACTCCGCGTTACGGTACATGTATGCAAGAGCTCTGTTTATCAGCAGCCCGGACCAGCGAGTTATACCCACTGCACGCGGGTTAGTGAACGTGAAGGAGGGCGATGAAGCGGATGAATGCTTAAGATGTCACTAAAATCTCGACGTCCGATTTTGCGCGAGTATCCTACTCATGAACTCACCACCTTGCGTGCACACACTGCGGTGACTGAGCGGAGTGCGTGCCCCTCGCGATCAACGCGGCGTGTTCGTGTCTTGCGTTGCTCTAGCATAAACTTGGATGATATTAGAGACCTTCTACCAAGTCTCGAAGTCTTTTATGATGGCTGCCAGTACCATCAACAAGAAATGGTCCGATGGTTACGTAATATGTACCTACTTGCATAACATACTCAGATGTGTATCGTGTACCATAAGGATCCAAGAATGCAACCCAAATCCAGGTAAGGCCCAAGAGGCGCGCTGCTCTACTGCTTTGATCAACGTTCAACTGGCAGCGGCCCTGAAGCACGCGTTGCTGCACATACAACCGCGCTTTTGTGGCGCCGTGGACCGCGCGCCGCGTTGGCCCGTCAGGAACCAGGACAACCATGACCCACAACATACCGGTGCACGGAAAGCAAAGCAGTGTGCAAACTGGCCGGCCGTGCTGCTGGGTGCCGGGGCAGGCGCCCGTCATGCATCAAGACATGCTGCACATCATGGCAACAAGCTACCTTGCCTGACCTGGACTGTGGTGCGGGCAGGTGGGTGGCCACCCGCAGGCCGGAATTTCAGTATGTACGGATGCGAAGAGGTGTTGTGGGGCTACTGCACACAGAGCAACGTGAAACAACGCTTGCAAATCCTCCTGGTGAAAACAGCGGGGAGCAGCCCATTTCAGGGAGCTCCACAATTGAGGCAGAAGGGGGTGCCGGCTGGCGCAGCGGGCCGGCAGGAGCGGACAGCATTTGTGCGGGCCAGCAGGGGGCCCGTTCTTGTGTGTGAGCAGCCACCACATCAAGGGATGCATGGGGAGCACAGACAGGAAAGATGACCCCAATTGTGCTGACAGCTGAGGAGGCAACAGTTTGGTCGGCAAACATGCACCCGTGAGGCTCGGGATCTGGGTTTTCAAACTCCGGCGGCGCAGGGCGCCGAGCGGTGGCGCATGCAGAAAGCGGGCAGCCAAGTGTATGCAGTTGTGACGGCGCCTCGAGGTAAGCCAGCAATGTGTATGCATGGCCCAGGGGACAGCTTGGTGGTGATCTTTCGTGCGTGTATGGGGTGGGGTGAGGTGGCGCGGGGATCCGCGGTTGGTTTGCAAACACCCCCAAAGTGGGCAGAGTCAGCTAGGTGCAGGCGTCCATCCACAAAAGCTGGGGCTTCCTTGCATGCAGGTGCTCCGCCGGAGCACCTGCGGGCCGCCGTGGAGGCTCTTGGGGCCTGATGTCTGCACATTCTCGGGTGCAGCACTTCAGATCCGCAGCAGGAGCCTTGCAGGTGGCATTAGAAAATGGCTGCAAATTGTCATTGCAACTGCGCAGCGGCGGCCGCTGCGGCTTGCAAAGCAAAGGTGGCACATGCGGCCAGCGAGAAAGCAAGACTAGCGACTGCCATCCTACAGTATGAGCGCCCTCTGATGCCCTGAGCGCGAGCCCGCCTGCATGAGAGCCACGTCAGAGCCGCCGCCGCCGCTTGGCCGAGCGCGGCTGCCCCTCGGGATCCGATTGGTGCTGAGTCAGCGCGTGGCACCCGCCGAGCGCCAGGCCCGCCGGCGCGGCGTAGAGGGCCTGGCGCGGGTTGGCAGCGCGGGCCGAGGACGGCGCAGCAGCGAAGCCGCGGGCCCGCTGATCGGCCGCCGATGCGGCGGCGGCGATGGCAGGGCTGGTCGAGCGCACGAGCAGAACGACCCTTCGTGGGGCTGCCTGCTGCTGCTGCTGCTGCTGCTGCTGCTGCTGCTGCTGCTGCTGCTGCTGCTGAGGGCAGTAAGCTGCCCCCCTGACCTGCACAGGGCTACCTCCAGCGCCGCTGTTCGCGGCTTGCACGATTGCTGCGGGCGCAAAACGATGGGCGGAACGGTACCCATCATGCCGCGCGGCTGCGGCTGCCGCCGCCGCGGAGTTGGCAGGCACCGCCGCGGCGGCCAGCAGCTGCTGGCGCGCGTGCTGCTGGTAGTGGTAGTGACGCATCAGGAGCTCGTCCTGCCTCCCCCACTGCTGCTGCTGCCGCACGTCCTGGGCGAGCGCACCCATGTGCAGCCGACGCTCCTGGCCGCCGGCCGCCAGCTGCGCTGGTGCAGCGTGGCGAGGCGCTGAGACCCACGGGCCCGCCGCGCCGCCGCCGCCGCCGTTGCAGCAAACCTCTTCGCGCCGCAGCAGCGGCAGGCCCGACGCGTCAGTGGCCGAAGCGGACGCGACGAGGGCCGTGGCCAGCTGCGCCATTCTGTGCCGGAGCGCCTCATGCCTCCGAGCCCCGCCGGCCGGCCGCGGCGCCGCGACCGGCGATGCTGCGCGCCGCGGCGGCCTAGAAGCGGTGGCGCCGCAGTCCTGCGCGCCGCAGTGCGGCGGCGCGGGCTGCGGCGATGCGGGGGAATGCAGGTCGGCCCAGGCGACCTGCTCCTGCTCCTGCTGCTGCTGCTGCAGGTGCCACAGCAGCTCCTGGTGCCCCGGCGACAGCCGCAGCCGCGCGGCCAGCGGCGCCGCGGCGCCGCCCGGCCCCATGCGGTGCAGCAGGGAACTGCTGCACTCGGCCACGCCCCTCAGCCACTCGCGGCTGCCGGCGCCCAGCGAGCCTCGCGCACCCGGCCACGGGTGCGCGACGCCGCCCGCGTCCACGGCTGCGGCAGCGTCGGCGGCTCCGAAAGCGCCGCCAGTGGTGCTGGCGTCGTGGCCGAGGCCGCGGTCGGCCGGGCTGTCGGCGGCCGCGGCGCCGGCGTGGTTGCGCAGGGGCGGCATCGTGGGGCAGCAGAAGGGCAGGCCGCCGTCGCCGCCGCTGCGCACGCTCTCCCTCGGAGGGATTTCGTAGAACCACCCCTCCTGTGGCGGCTCTGCCGGCGG
>NW_014010332.1:0-6736 GCF_000611645.1 Monoraphidium neglectum
TCCCCGCGGCCTACGGCCCCCCGTCCAGCGGCATGACCCAGGCCATCCAGCGCTGCCTCGTCAGCAAGGACCCTGACATGGTGGGGGGGGGGCGCAGCAGGCGGCTGAGGGGCTGGCCTCATGAATGCTGTCGGCGCCTTGAGTCACACGAGTTCACGGTCTAAATTCATCGGGTTGACCTTGGCCACAGGCTTCCTCGTCCAACTCGTGGTGCAGGCCGTGCGCGGCTCCCCTTTGGATTCCATGTGTCCCATCATCCCCTGTGTGCCAAGTCGTCGCAACCCACTCTGTCGGGCCCCCCGCCAGGTGGGCGTGTTTGCCCAGCTGGTGACCGTCGAGGACCGGCGGCTGGCGGAGGTGGCGTCGGCCGCATACATGGGCGCGATGCAGGTGGCCGCGGGCGTGCAGTCCAACGTGTGCTTCGCATGTGATCGTGGGCCATACACGCACTGCGCCACACATTGCGTGAATGCATGCCGAGTCAGTCGGCCTTGTGTCCTTAGGGCCCGGCACTCCCACGCCGTTGCCAATTTTGGCAAGCCGCACCCTCCTGCGCCCACTTGCAGCGCAACCCCCCCTCCTCCCTGCTGCCCCACCACACTCCCCAAGGTGGTGGTTGTGAAGACCTACGAGTGCATATCTCGCCTGAGGGCGCTGCTGTCCTCCGGCAGCGGCGGCCCGGTGCCCTCCATGCTGAGCTACTCGCTGATACAGCCCTTCAGGTGGGGGCTGCGTGGGACGAATGGAGTTTGGGCGGCCGCCGAATCTGCACAACGGATACATGACGCCTCAAGACGTCAGCCGAGTCGTCAGGCCGCTGTGACTGTGCACAGCCAACCAGTCAGCAGGCGGATGCCCACAGTGTACGCCGAGTCTATCATGGCCATCCAATCAATGCACGGAGACCTGAGCAAACGACTGTCTACGTGTGCGCACGCCCCTGCCCATGGCCTGCCCTGCAGCCCCGAAGCGGAGGGCCGGGCGGGACGCATCGAGCTGCAGGGGATGAGCCCGCTGGCCAGGCGGCTGGCGGCGGAGGCGACGGAGGGCGCTGACGAGGCGCTGCCCATGGTGCTGCCGCACACGCGCATGCTGGTGGCGATGCAGGACCGGGGTGAGGCTCGGCTTGGCGCTTTCTTGGCCTGAGTGTTTGGTGGAGGATCCAGGCACCCCTCACAGCATGCGTGGCGCAGCTGTGACACAGGTCGTCTGGCACCCATGGCTGAGCCCCCTCAGAAAATCCTCCTGCGCGACGGAGGCCTGCACCCGGCACAAGCCCGTTACCACACCGCAACGTGCCCAACCCCACCCACTCCCGCCCACCCCAGGCGCCCAGGCGCCTCGGGGCCTGGACCTGGCTGCCACCCAGTGGCCCCCGGGCTGCCTGGGCTTTGTGGTCAATCTGCTGCGGCCCGCGGTGGCGGGGCACCGTCGCACGGTCATGTACGCACAGGTAGGGCTGCAGCGGCGGAGGCCGGCAGCGATGCTGCTCTGTTGGCTGTGGGGCCACCTCCACGTGGCAGCCGAGTAGCTTGTCGTGTGGCAACCTGCCTGTAGTACGGGGGAAATAGGATCCCTGGTGACTGAATGACACTCCTGTCTGGTTGCTGCTGCTGCTGCTGCTGCTGCTGCTGCTGCTGCTGCTGCTGCTGCTGCTGCTGCTGCTGCTGCTGCTGCTGCTACTGCTGACCCGCGGGCCGTTGCCTCGACACGCTCCTCTCACCCCTTCCCCCAGCTGGGGCGCTCTCTGATGTTTGAGACCATGGAGCAGGGCGCCAGGTACCGCCAGATGGTCACACAGGTGAGGCCGCCGGGGATGGCCGGCTGGTTGCAACGGGGCCAGCGTCCTGCCAGCCGCTTGCTCAGGACCCAGGGCCAAGGGTTTCAAAAGTCAGAGGAACGGCCGAGCCTTCAGCTTGGATGCAGCCGTCGAGGCACCCCTACCTCGCGTCAGCGAGTGCCATCGCATCCGCCACCTGCAACCCCATAGGCAGGCGTCAAAAACGCGCATCCCCTTCCTCAGCCCCCTCCCCTGCACGTCCTTCCCCCACCCGAAGGTCCTGCGCACCAGCGTGCCGGACATCTTCACGCTGTGCGGCCAGAAGATCAGCGGGCGCGGCGTGGTGGTGGGCAGCAGCTTCAGGGTGCCGCCGCTGGAGGAGACCCACTTCAGGTTTGGGGGCCGAGGCGGCGGCGCAGGCGGCGGTGGGGGCCAGGTGAGGCTTGAATTGTCATCTGGTCGGGGGAGGGAGAGCCTCTTTTGAGGAGGGCGCCCGCTTGGCGCAGGCGTCTGATCGTGAGTGCGCCCATGATGTGGTCTCCTGTAGGCGGCACTGTGCGGCTGCTTTTGGGGGTTGGCCCCCCATTCGAGGCGTGAGTCGATGGGAAGCAAATCGCCCCTGCAACAATGTCATTCGCAATCCACAGGCCGGCGGTCTGTCGCCGCAGCAGGACGAAGTGTGGCAGGCAATGGTGGCGGCGCTTGAGCAGAAGGAGGCAGCAGACGCGGCCGCGGATGAGGAGGAGCGGCGCGGCGGCGATGGCAGGGACGGCGGCGGTGGCGGCGGCGGTGGTGGTGACGCAGCGGAGGAGGGTGAGGGCGAAGGGGCGCTGAGGCAGCGGTTGTCGGAACTGCAGGAACGGATCAGGCAGCAGCAAACACAGCAGCAGCGGGGCGGCGGCGGCGGCGGCGGCGATGGCAAGGGCCGTGGCGGCAAGCGTGGCGGCGCAGACGGCAAGGTCGGCTCGATGCCGGCGGAGGGTGATGCCGAGGAGGAAGGTGGAGCAGCCCAGCAGGGCGGCGGCAAGGGGGCAGCCGCCAAGCGGCGGCGAATGGACAGACAACAAAGTTGAAATGGTGTAACGTGCACCTTTCTATCAGCCGCTGTACACACTGCACTAGGCCAGCCTCGCTGGCAAGCAGCAGGGGCACACGATTCAAAAGAAGGGCAGGCCTGTGCTTGCACAGCTTCCGCCTCGACGCCTGCCCGGCAGCTGTTGGGACGAAGCACTTGCGTAGGCTCAGCCCGCACCCCACTGCATGCGCAATTTGCGTATATCAAATGTGTACATGTTACAGTTAGAACGGTATCTTACGCAGACCACCCAGCCCCAGCGACGATCTTCCGTCGTTGGTCTGCCTGACAATCCTCTGCGAGGCAAGAGAGAAGGATTCCGTTGTGTTTATCTTTTTCAGGAGGTCTACGGTGATGGCGCCTGGCGGTGTCACTGCTGCCACCGCCACCCAAACCGGCGGGGCGGACGGCGGTCGGAGCGTCACAGCCTTGGAGCGGCACACGCAGCTCTTCAAGTTTCCCAGGACGCCCCACCTGCAGGACCTGGGCGCCGCGACACGCGATGACCTGGTGCTCACGCCTCAAGAGGCGGCCGAGTGGCTGCGCAAGGGCGTCGTGCTCGGTGAGGGCGCCGCCCAGACCCCCACACCTTTATTGGTTGCAGCTGGCAGCTGCATGACGTGCACCGATTAACAGTTGCTTATGGCTGACGCCTTGCACTGCACGCCAGTCCCTGCCAGCTTGATCATCCTGTAACCAAGATTCAGATTTTGACTGCTGCACCCTTGCGTCGATGATTTTGCTCCCCATGCCTTGATTCCTATACCCCATCAGAGGAGAAGGTCGACGGCGCCAACCTCGGAATCTCCTTCGATGACGCCGGCAAGCCCCGCTGCCAGAAGCGCGGTCACTGGGTGACGCCCGCCAGCGAGGCGCAGTTTGCCAAGCTCGCGGGCTGGCTGCGGCAGCACAGGCCCGTGCTACACGCGGTGCTGGGTGAGCCGGCAGCAGCCAATGACGACAGCCTGTCATCGCACTCCCCTGATTGCCTTGTCTGATGACACGATCACACCTTGATTCGCCTCTAGAAAGCACGCACATACTGTGACATCACCTTGCTTCTGCCTTGACGGTCAGCACCCCCCTTGCACCCTCATTTCGTTGGCCTGTGCTTGCCGTGTTGCAGGGACCCGATACGTGCTGTTTGGGGAGTGGCTGGCGGCGCGCCACACCATGCCGTACGACTGCCTCCCCGACTGGTTCCTGGCCTTTGACGTTCTTGACAGCCACGCGCAGCGCTTCCTGTCCAGGCAAGCCGTCGCTGGCGGTCGAGGGAACGGGCAGCTCACACTTCAAGGGCAGCTGGAGGGTGCTGGTTTGCTGGATGATCACTTTGTTCAGGGCAACGCATCGCATTGCAGTGCGGCTAGGCTAGATGATGTCGCGCACCCGTGCTGATTCTTGGCGCCCTTGACAATACCCCGGCAGTGCCGAGCGCGACCGAATGCTCCAGCCCATCGGCATCTGGACTGTGCCCCGCCTGAGACCGCCACCCGGCCTGACCGCCCCAGAGCGGCCAGCTGACATCAGCCACAGCGGCGACGGCGCGCCTGCCAGGCTGGCATGGGCGTTCGCGGGGCCAGACGCGCTGCAGTCAGTAGCGCGGCTGCTGACAGACTGCCGCACGCACTTGGTGCGCGGCGCCTGCAGTGGGCCCAGCACGTGCGACACGGCAGGCAATTCAATTTGGAATCACGTGGAGGGCCTCTACCTGCGTGTTGAGGAGGGGCCGTGGCTCATCGGTCGGGCCAAGCTGGTGCACCCCGCCTTCAAGCAGGCCATCGAGAACAGCGGCGGCCACTGGACCAAGCGGCAGCTGGTCCTCAACCACGTGCGCCCAGATGTATGGGCAGCCGGCGAGAAGCTGACTGTTTGGCTGCCAGAGTCGTGGATGGAGGGCGTGGCGTCGGTAGCGCCGGAGGCGGCGGCGGGGTCGCAGAATGCAGATGGCTGTGACAGCGCCCCACCGCAGCCACAGCAGGCTGGGGACAGCATCCTGGTCTCGCAGCAGCAGCAGCAGCAGCAGCAGCAGCAGCAGCAGCAGCAGCAGCAGCAATCACCACGGGCAGTGGGCGTGGTGGCAGCAGCTTGCCCAGATACGACCATCCCAGCCTTGCCGACAAAGACCAACCTGCCGGCATGCCGCCTGAAGCTGTGCAATGGCAAGTCCTTCATTGGTCTCATTGGCGAGGCAGTGGATGCAGCTGCCAGGAAGCTGCTGGAGCTGCACCATCCAGAGGTGCCAGATGCTTTCGTGGCCAACAGGTGGGGCTGGCCGGCCCAGCAAGCAATTCGCTTCATAGCCTGCAGCGCGAAAGCGCTCGCGCATTGGTCTCCAAACTTTGTTGCATCAGGCAAGAGTCAGTGTTGGCCTGAGTCAACGAGCCAGCACACGCCTTCCCGTCTACATGGCCTACCAAGCCATGCTGATTTTCAACACCACCGCGGCCCGATTCATCAGGGTTATGCGCGACGGCCCCCGCCACCACATCACCCTGGTGTCCCCTCACGAGCTCAACTCCCTGGCGGCAGAGGGCGGCCTCCAGCCTTCTGACGTACTGGCCCTGCTGCAGCAGCAGGTGAGCAGAGGGGACTCAGGCTGCAGCGACATGGGTAACTGATGAGCGCGCAGAAAGCACTGAGAGGATGGGCGACCGGGGATGTACTGTAACAAGTGTCGGCCCCAGCCACAGTGAGGTGCAGGCAGAGCAGTGGTTGAGCCACCGCTCCCTGCGCGTAGGCGCTTCATGACAGCCCCACCTGCTGCTGCTCCATCACCTTTGTGCCGGCATCTGCAAAATGGCCCTTGATATTCGTCGCCCCTTTGCTAAAATGCACCAATAGGTCGACCCACATGGCTGGCTGCCCCTTGGCCTCGCCAGCTGCTGCGGCGGCGACGGCAAAGCCATCTACTGCGCCGTCGCATGGCCCACCGGCGCAGCTGGCCGCGCCGCGCTCGGCCTGGCTGGCAGCTTCGACCCGCACATCACCCTCGGCTTCGCGATCACAGACATCCATGGCAGGAGGAAGGGGCTCAGTACCCTCCTGGCCCCGCTGCGACCCTTGAGCGCGCAGTCAGGCGCGAGGGGTGCAAATGGGGGAACCTTGGCTGCAGTGATGGAGGCAGCTGGGACGGCTGGGCTGTCGGCCGCGGCGACCCCTGTGCTTCGTGCAGCGGTCGCGGTGCTTCAGGCCCTGCAGGAGCTGGATCCCCGTGCAGCAGCCACGCCTCCCTCAGAGGCTGCAGCTGCTGTTGCGCCAGCACCAGGGGCCACAGCAGCACGCAGCGGCGGCAACAGCGGCGGCGTCGACGCCTGCAACCCATGCGTGCTGGATGCGGCGCGACAGTTATGTGAGCTGGCGCTTGACTGGGTCGTGCCGTCACATGGCACTGCGGCAGACAGGCCGGACGCCAGCCAACACGGGTGCAGAGAGGCCGCCGACTGCGCCACAGGGGCGGCGGCGTTTGTGGCGGGTGCCGCATACGTCGTCCTCGCTCGGCTGGATGGCCGCATGGGGATGGCGGCTGAGGCGGGGGCACACGCTGCAGCAGCAATCACGTTTGCACGCCTTGCCGGGCCCCTTCCGTGGAAACAGCCTGGCACAAGCCTAGCAGCAGCAGCACCTGCAGCAGCACCAGCAGCGGCAGCGGCAGCCGCATGCGTGCTCGAGGCGGGCGCGCAGGCGCTCCTGGCAAAGGCAGAGTGGCAGACGGAAGGCTTTGAGGCGGCAGAGCGCGCGTTTGGTGCGGCTTTGAGACTGCAGGGACGGCTGGAGGGGCTGATGCCAGCTGTGAGCGATTTGCTGGACATTGGGCCGCTGGTGCACCTGCGCAGGTGCGTTCATGGGGCTGGGTTGGGATGGGGGTGATTGTGCCAGGG
>NW_014010331.1:0-2689 GCF_000611645.1 Monoraphidium neglectum
AAATTTCGGACGATGCTCAACCACGACACCTTGCAACACGCTGGCATCACGCGTGCTGCGCCTCTCGGCCATCCACAGCCTGCACACGCAGCACTTTCTTGCATGCATGTCCTGAATGGGCTGCGTACCGCACCACTGACTCTTGCACTGCAAGGGAGGCTGAGGCCTGGAGGCTGTCAGGCCCTCGTTAGCGCAACAAAAGAAACGCAAATGCCAGAACCCCACAATCAACTGGCTTTATAGTTGTGGTGTTTGGCGCCAAGCGCTGGCGTCGGCCATGCAAGTAGCGCCTCATCAGCACAGGCGCCGAAGTGCCGGTGTCCAAAGTAGCACAGCCAGCTCCCACCCCTCGAACAGAATATGGTAAGCTTGTAGCTCAGGAAACGCAGCGCACGCAGCACACCAGGTCATTGCGATGATTTTCAAACACTCAGGACAGCCCAGACACTCCCAGGAGGCAGCCGGGCCAGCAACCACTGCCTTTCCGGTTTTTGAAACGGTGTACCGGAACCGTATTTCTCCCTTTATGAAAATATACACCGTGTTCGCAAATTCAAAAGAAAGAGATCTGCAACGCTCGGCATTTCCGCGCCCCGCAGCGTTTGCAAAGATGTCTATAAACTTAAATCAATACACAGCTCCTTTCCCCGCCGTATGGAGTCAGCGCAATGTGGCCCCCCACTGGCCACCCAGTGCTCTGCAGGCGCCGCGCGTCGCCGCCGCCGCGCTCAAGGCAGGCCCCGGCAACCGCAATACTCGGTGGGTGTTGGGGGGCTGCTGAAACCGGCCACAGTGCACTAGAACCGTCCACCGGCAGGTGCAGCCAGCTGTGCGCGATTGTGCAGTTGCCGCCTGCGGATGAACACTGACGTCACATCCCGCATGCAACCTCCTTACCTGTGTGTGTGTGTGTATGTGTGGGTGTGTGTATACGTGTGTGCGCGCACGCACTTTATCGCAGGCGCGTGAACACTACTTTGTGCGCAGGCGTCCAATGGCTGGACAAGGGCATTTCGTGGCACGCTCCCTGTTGGGGCAGCAGGAGCCTTGTGGTTGTTGCGGTTGGCCACGGTCGTCCAGCCAGCAACGAGTCGTAAAGATGGCGCAGTGGAGCGGGCAGGCCACGCTAGTACCGGCTGATGTGTTTGGAGCGGCGGTGGCCCCGCAATAGCCGCCGCCGGCAGCGGGTAGGCTGACCACATACATTGTCCTGGTGCGCCTGTCATTTTGGCCAGCCCCTGAACCGTCTAGGCCCTGCAGTCGCAACAGGCGCTGCAGAGGGCAAGCGAGCGCGGTTCCAGAGCTGAGGTTGCCGTGTGGCTGGGGACGCATGCAGCAGCACGGCGGGGTGAAGCAGGCCAAGACTTCAATGCCGCCATGATGACAGCGATTTAGGGGGAGTTATTGGCGGCGCCCACACAGCGTGAATCTACAGGTGGAACGCCGCAATGACACATATAGGCATGTGTTGGTGTGCTCTGCACCGCCAGTCTCTTATAGATCGCTTGCTTGTGCCCCTGCATGCTGCTTGTCCACCCTGCCCCCATGATGACACTTCCTCACCCCCCTCCCCTTTGCAGCAACTCGCTCTGCCTTCGCCAACGATCACACCCTGTGCCGTTTGCTGCTGAGCCAAATGCAGTGGTGGCGGTGGCGGCACGCGTACCACTGGCTTTCTATCCCCACGGGCATGGGCAACAGCGGGGTCGCCTGATGTTGAAGGCGGCGGGGAGATTGACAGCTTCCGGAGTGGCAAGTTTGGGAGCGGGTTTGGTGGCGATCGCCACAATGGTGTGAGGGCATCAGCCTGCGCGTCAGCAGCTTCAGGTCGCAGGCGACTGGAGGCTAATGGCCATACAAATGCTTGGCCGTGTGTGATGAGGTGCTCGCTGGAGCACTGTCATTGCAACTCGCAATTTGAGGGATGTGGGTGGTATGGCGGTCCTCATTTAATGGGTGGCCAGCCCCAACCACCCAAGAATTAGAAGTTATGCTGGTTCTTGCCCATGTGTTTGCCTGGGCCTCACAGCGTTGGTCTAATACAAGTTCCTCCAGCCACACACGCTGGCAGCACCGACACTTGAATTCTCCTGCACCTGCCCGTCGCCACAACAATATATGTGTCATCACCGTTGCTGCGTGCTGATTATCAGAATTCGCGCATCAGTGGCAATGCATGGCCTGGCATTTCTCCTTTGTGGTTGTCATGCAAGTGCTTAAAGAGTTTGGTTACGTGCCAGCATGCCGGCTAAGGTCGGTCACGCAGTAGCTGCAGCCTCTCCAGGAGCCTTGCCGTGTAAACATAGCGGTCCTTCTCGAGTCGTGTGGGGCTCTTAGAGGGGTTGTGGAGTTGAGATTCCAGACACAGCTTCGCGTTCAGGCTTTCATCTCCACTTGGCAGAAAGTTACTGTGTGCCTAGCCTCAACACGCAAGTGTCACAGTGGTGTTGCGCTGCTGACTCTTCGCCAAAGCATGTGCACTGACGTCAAAAGCACGCACGAGGGCGCACACAACGCTTCCCCACTCGGAGCGTGTACGCATGCATGCGCACATGCACGCACACACGCACGCTCGTGCACACACGCACGCTCGTGCACACACACACACACACACACACACACACACACACACACACACAAACACACACACACACACACACAAACACACACACACACAAACACACACACA
>NW_014010331.1:3544-6695 GCF_000611645.1 Monoraphidium neglectum
CACACACACACACACACACACACACACACACACACACACACACACACACACACACACACACACACACACACTCGTTCACAAACACGCACACACACACATAGCTCACAAAGCACAAATAGCATATACGCATAGAAACACAAAGCTCACACAGCATACACACACATACACACATTACAGACACACATACAAGAGCTTATACGCATACGCAGGGGCACGTGTCGCTAGTGTTTGGGTACCGCGCCCGCTGGCGCGTGACACCCCAAAGTGTGATTGTGCCGAGCCCTGTGCGCCCGTTCCCTGAGGCTGTTGGGGGGTCTGTAGCTGCCTAGGACGGTGACGAGGGTGGGTTTTGGGTTACTTTACCGGTATCAAGTGCCGGGGCTGGTCTGGCGGGGGCGGACGCCTCCTGAATGTATTCCATGGCAAAGGCATGTGATATTGTTACAACAGTTGCGGAAGAATGCCGGCAACCGCACTGTGACCGTCAGGATTTAAATGACCGCCCTCTGCCCTTGGGCGGGGGGGCTTAAATACCAACGAGGCGCGCGCGCAGCGCGCCGCGCTCATGTGACGGGTGACTACAGGGAAAATCAGCTAAACGCGCGGTTTATGAGCAATTAGGCTCGTGCAATCAACAAGCAAGCATTTTACTACGCTTTCCACAGATCAGAGTTTGCGGCCAACCGGTGGCAAGGCCTGTGCTGGGCACATCATCACTGATGCGCCACCCTCAGGGGTCGCAGCCGCAAGTGTTAGCCTGGGCAAACCAGGAGCAATTGGGGCAATCACACACTGCCAGATGCGTCACGCAAAGTTACTTGTGGCACACGCTATGCGTCCACACATGCATGTCAATGCGGTTGTTCATAGCTTGCCTTGTGATGCCTGCTCTTTTGCACCTGCTAGCTGCTGCTGCTAGCTGCTAGCTGCTTCTTCTGCTGCTGCTGCTGCTGCTGCTACTGCTGCTGCTGCTGCCTCTGCTGCTGCTGCTGCTGCTGCTAGCTGCTGCTGCTAGCTGCTGCTACTGTCGCTGTGTGGCTGTCGCCGGCGAGCCATCCCAGTGATCCCAAACAGGTGGGCATGCAGGGCACTGGACGGACGTGAGAAGAGTACAAGGTTTACCAAAACGACAAGCCCGGGCAAGCGCCCAATCCCCCGCCCTCAACAGGAATTCAAGTACCTAGGCAGCAGAACCACACGAGGCGTCAACCCCCGGCATTACCCGCTGCCACTCCAAGGGTTATGCGAGGTAACTCGTCAAAATCTGTTGATCGAGCGGGTTGCGAGCAGGTTTCAAAAATGGTTTTGCTGGCCATGCAGGCACAGCGTTAAACTGTGCCGTTGTTGATGAGCAGCATTGCAGGGACCATAAACACACCTTGAACCCCAGCATCCACAGTCAAACTTTCCCTGGGCCTGCATAACATTGTCGCATAGTGCATTGCGTGCACCAAGGCCCCCACCACACAAACACAGGCGTGCACGCAAGCACGCACACGTGCACCTGGGCGCACTCACACCTCGTGCATCAAATCTCAACACACGTACATACAATGACGTGCGCTCGGCCTCACCTGACTGGTCAGACGCATCACCAACATACAGCAAGCGACTGGCCATAAGCTATGTAGATGCGGGCTCGAAATGTTGCAAGCTGCGCATTGTTCACCTTTCGGAGCCAGGCCAGCGCCAGCACAGTTGGAGTGGACTAGCAACATCCACGAATACCTCACCTGCAAGCACACTGGATGTGGCTTGGGCCAGGCGCGCCACCGCCTGCGGCATTTCAGAGAAAGGATGCGACAACTTGCCACAGCTATTAGTGGATGCACGTGGCTAGCCCCAGCAGGTAGCCTCAGCTGCAGCCCAGGGGCCAACAGCTCGTGCAACGGCACGCGGCGCAGGGTCTCCGCCCTGCACCATCCGCACCATGCCCTGATGCACCAAGGATGGACGGTCAGACTGCGCTGCGCTCGCAGTTGTAAGGCCCGTCAGGACAGCGTCATCATGCAGCGTGCATCAACCGCTGCTGCCTGCACAGCCGCGTGACGTCGGCCACGCTCCAAGTCATTGTCGCTGTGCCCCGCCACCCTTGCCGTGTCCTGCGCACCGCGATCAGCCTCACCGGTCCTGCGCTTGCGCGGCATGGTGTGGCTCCAAGGTCTTGTGGGGAACCCCCAACCCCCTCCCACCCATAGAGGCAGTGCTGCAGGACGCGCCACCCTTGCTTGCGATGACGCCGAAGCACCGTCAGCGTCAGCGCCGTTGCGCTCCAATGTGCCATTCTTTCTCGCTGCCCCGCAGTGTAGCTGGCGGTGCCTTCCTTGGGAGCGGCGGCGGGCCGTCCGCGGCGCTGCGCTGCGCCTGCAGAGCACTAGGTGCAGGGGGGGCCTCGACACAGCGCAGCGGGGAGCATAATTATGAGTGTCTATGCGTATGCCGAGGTCTTTGCGATGGCTGTGGGGCGCGAGCATGCCGAGCGGGGCGGGTGTGCAGATCGCGTTCTCGTTCGGGAGTGGCTGCCCGGCGGGCTGCCTGCTGGGAGTGTCTGTTGTGTCGTGAATGTTTGACATTTGATGAAACCATTTCGTGTTGCGTGCTCCTGACCCACCAGCGTGTTGTGCGAGAGGGGTTGGGGGTGGCTGTGTGTCCCTGCAAACACCTCAGCATCGAGCTCCACTGCACCCGTGGCATACGCGCGGCCGGCAGGACCTCACGCAGCCAAATTCATTTGTTGCGGGTGCAGTTCCCACGCATTTTGCGCTTGATCGCGGCAAACATGAGCGCAAAGCAGGGTAGCACGGGTCACTGGTGCAAGCCACCCGCTCGGGTTCCAGCTGCTTGCGTACAAACACCAATGACATCACATAAGGCCGCCTGCCCAATCTCCAAAGTCATGTTGTGGGCTTGGTTGTAGGCTTGACGCGTTTGATGTGATGAGCTGGCGCGCTGGAATGGGGCGCAGCCCGAAAGAGCGCTGAGCAGTGTGTCTGAGGACAACCCCAGTTCTTGCAGTCGCGCACGTGTGTGTGCGCGCGTGTGCACGAGAGAGGGAGAGAGAGAGAGAGAGAGAGAGAGAGAGAGAGAGAGAGAGAGAGAGAGAGAGAGAGAGAGAGAGAGAGAGTGTGTGTGTGTGTGCGCGCGCGTGTGA